>NC_039366.1:113248560-113552495 GCF_003573695.1 Papaver somniferum | reverse complement strand
GGTTCATTCGACAGTTCGACCGTCCAAATCGGCCGAGCGGAGCCGAATAAACCGACTAATCTCTCCCGTTCATCTAATATTTATTTTAATTAGATCCTAACCGTCTACCTGTAACCTATATATTCCTCGTCTCATAACCTTAAAACTAAATCTTATTTTATTTTCTTCTTTTTCTCCTTCTCCTCTAGAGTCCAGACCTCAATCTCTTCACTCGACGACAACCAGTGAACCAGACAACCACCTTCATCACGAATACGACCACTCATCATCATTACCATCACATCCACCACAACCACTTCAAAGTTTGTTTATTTTTAAGTTCTTCTTCTACAAAGCTAATGGTTACAGACTACTTCTTATTCTTTTCTTTTGTTTATTTGATTTGTAACATTTATTTGATTAATAATTTGTCTCTTGATCACTTTGATTTCTATTCCATTATGTTTCATTAAAAATGATACCCTAGATTTTATAATTTGGGTCTTTTTTAATGAGTAAAAATCCTATGAGATTGGTAATCAGATCCTTTGTTATTTTAAAACTAAATCATTTGGTTAGTATTTTCTTTTTATTGAACATATTGATTTTCTCATCAATCCCTAATTTATTCTCTTTATCAATCAACTAATTTGTTAAGTTCCTCATGACATCTCAGATTGGATTAGGAAAGATATCATCAGTTGTAATCTTTAGGTCTAATCAATAAAATTAGTTCTTGAATAACTAAATAAATAAAAACATGATTTGGTTTTAGATGCTTTAATGTATATCATGTATTCATATGTTGCTTTTTACATGTCAGAAGTTGTGTATTCAGATGTCTTTGCATAAACGGTTTTGTTGTGTCAATGAAATGAATCATTGGTTTATACAAGTTCAAAAATATGTTTGCGTCAATTTGAATTTGTTTGTGATTTTGTAAAGAATATGCTTGTCGACTTATCTTGTGTCAATCTGAATTTGTTTGTAATTTTGTACATAATATGCTTATTGGCTTTTCTTTTGTCAATATGAATCTGAAATGAAACTTATCTTGTATAGTTGTGTTTTAATTTTTTCTTGTATAGGTGTGTTTGTGGATCAATTACAGTTGAATCAAGTTTAAAATTTGATGGTAGGACTAATCAGTTATGATTTTATTGTTGTAGGCATTCTAGAATGAAACTTATATGGGATCACTTTGAGAAATTAGATTCTTCAACAGCAAAGTGTAGGCACTGCTCAAGGACATATGTTGATGATGACAAGCGAAATCGGACATCTAGTATCAGAGTTCATATGAAGATAAGCGTCAAATACCCATCTAATAGGAAGAATGAAAAGGTAGTAAATAGTTCATAGGCTTGATGAATTTTTTCAAGAAATGGATGCTTCGAGGTTGCAACTCAAGACTTTAAATACTTGAATTAGTGTTTGAAGTTATTATTATTAAATTATATTTGACATGAAAATTAGGGGTATTTTGCATTTCCTCCCCTCCCAACATCGCTAATTAGCGTTTCCTCCCCAAAAAGATTGAAATTAGTGAATCCTCCCCTCGTTAGTTTTTCCATCCACTACTCGGTTAGCCGAGTCAGCGAAAATGTACGCGTGGCTAAATTCCATACGTGTCAGATAAAGTTACCAAAATACCCTCATTTATTTACATAAATTATACCAAAGACATAATTTCATTCACACCGAAATTGATTTTCATCGATTGATTTGTGAGCAACAGATACATGAAAAACCCAAAAACTATTACTATGAATTCTTGGGTTTGATCGATGAGAAGATGTTGATTGACAGGAAGGAAGATTCAAGTTCTTCATAAATTCTCTCTTCTATTATCCATTTGAATGGTGTGAATAGAAACCCAAATCATATGGTCCCTAATTAGGTTGAATGAGAGAGAACTGTTTTTCCCTTTTCTCTCAATTCACCCCCATTTTTCTCTACTATTGTATGAATCCAAGCTATTGTTGGTGAAGATTCGGAGAATGAAGAAGATTCATACCAATTAATTTGGGAGACTCATTGAAGAAGACTAAGATTTAGAGATACAGAATCAATGAAGAATATGGGGTTTGAATCTGGTGATGTAGTCAAGAATCAGTGAAGAAGAATCGACGCTACCATGAAAGGAAATGATGGGTTTGTCCTGAATTTGATGTTGGTGCAGTGGGTCTGAGAAGAAGTTTCTGAAATTGGGCGATTTTTTTTTACAATTGAGTCGATACCTTTATCTGCTTCTACATCTGTAGTATGGGTTTTCATCGATGGAGGTGGTAGTGCTTGATTTGAAGATGGTGCTGATAGGTTTTCTGTGTTTGAAGATGGTACTGATAGGTTTTTGGGTTTTTTAATTTCGAAATTAGGGTTCTTCAATTTTAAGGAAGAAATTAGGGAGTGGTAACGGCGTACTGGTGCCGGAGGAGGAGAACATGTGGTGTGGTATTTTTAGAGGGTATTCTGGGAAGATCACGAAACAGGTGTACAATCTACGCCATGTGTGCATAATCTATGCCACGCGTGCACAAGTGGTGACTCAGCTACCCGAGTAATGGATGGAGAAACTAACGAAGGGAGGATTCACTAATTTCAATCTTTTTGGGGAGGAAACGCTAATTAGCGATGTTGGGAGGGGAGGAAACGAAAAATAGGCCAAAATTAAAGGTGAAAGCTTGACAGAAAATATTTCTTCTAAACATTTGCATTAATCCATCTTTAATCACAGTTCTGCCACCGGTTAAAAAATGATTAATACCGAGACCGAACAAGACCGTCTTGGACTGGTTTAAGACCGAACCGAGGTTTGGTCGACTCGGTTACAGTTTTGATTGTGGAAACCGACCTATGGTCTAATCAGTGGCCGATTTTGGCTAAAAAACGAGCCGACTAACTGTTGTGCAACCCTAATCAAAACTATGTCTTGATTTATAGTCTACTAAAATCAGTCTCAGACTGGGAATAGAGCATAGTAATTGAATATCATAAATAATTTTAATTAGCTATAAATTTTTTATTTACAACCTACACCAACAACTATGCCTTTTTAGGCTATTACATAGAATTGAATGCATACTCTTTAACCTTTTTTTTTATTGGACTTGAAAGGGAAAAATATATTAAAAATAAAAATCAATCACTCAAGGTGACCGAGATACATCAAAATACCAAAAACTATCAAGGACAGTTCACAAAAACATCCCAATTACAGATTAATGTCGAAAGAGGGAAACCATCAAAAAGAGTTGAGTGAAACAACCGGTTGAACATAGTACACTTCACTGCCACTATAAGTTGCTTACTATTCCTAGATTTATTAGCAAAGCATCTATTGTTTCTTTCTACCAGATAATCCACCAAATCGTAAAAGGTAACAGAGCCCAAATCTTCTGCTTTCTGGATTTTGCTTTACCAGTACTCCAATTCCAAATTGTTGCTTTGACAGATTTAGGAAAGGTCCAATTTAGACCGAGACTATCAAAGAAGTAATTCCAGACTAGACTAGTAAGCTTGCAATGAAGAAACAAATGTGAGTTTGTTTCATGTTCAGTTGCAAAAAATAAATAAATGTTCATAATTAATTATTTCCCACAATAGGAACTTCATAATCATCATTTGAGGGGGGTGAATCTACATCGTCATTTGAGGAAGGAAGAGGAGGAGGGTCTCCAAACTCATCTCTTATGAGAGGGGGAGGATGAGGAGGATCGTCAAATCTATCTCTTAGAGCATCCACAATGGACGATCAAACCTATATATTTGGTCAAAAAACGAGACACAGCGGGACAGACTATCGAGTAAAAGCTGGACCAAAACCAAATCCCAGACTATATTTGGTCTGGGACCAAGACCAAACCCAAATATAGTCGAGCGAACGTATAAAGTGATCATGTGATGGTACGAACGTATAAAGTGATCCCTGTGATGGGACGGACATTATATGTGATCCTTGTGATGGGGCGGACATTATATGTGATCCTGACCAAATTTACTCTTCCATCCTAGTGTAACACCACGGACTAAACTCAAATTTGGTCATTTTTTTGGTCTTTGGTTTTGATGGCACCACTGCAGTTGCTCTTAGGGGAGGAGGAGGATCGTCAAAATCATATCTTATGGGAGGAGGAGGAGGAACGTCAAACTCATATCTTATAGGAGGAGGAGGAACGTCAAACTCATCTGTTTTGGGAGGAGGAGGAGAAACAAAGAAACCTCTAAATCCATTAGCCCTCGGTGGTGGCTGTGTGCACATATTTCATCATCAAACACGTGTATATAGGAACATACGTGGAGAGCATGCGGACAAAGTCATCAAAGCATGATGACATGTGCCCACAGCTAAGATACTCATCCCGCCGACGTTGGATCTTTGCCCAAACAAATCTAAGGGCAGAAGTTAAAAAGATGTACCGGTAACACGATGTACTGCGGAGCACCAGATAACTCCCGAAGAGTTACTTTATCTCATCCCCAAAAGAAGCCAAGATCAACGGTGGAGAGAAAATGAACTGACACGGATGTAACAGGGGCAGAAGACACTTGCCTGACACGAGCAGACACCTCAACTACCCGCATTAAACACTCTGAGCAACATACGTGTCGATCAACCCGTGGAACGAACGAAGACGACTCTGCGTGATGAAGTAATAAACGAAGACCCCCGCGGGATGGACACAGAACACAAGAGGATAAGGCTCCAACGGTCCTCAGAGATGGGTCCCACACTCTAACCCTATAAATACCCCCTCTCCACCAAGAGTAAAGGAATCGGAAAAACTGGGGGAGAAGAAGAGAGAGAAAAGATTGTAAGTGTAAGTTAGTCCTTTACAATAGACGGACCTATGTAAACTACAAAGTCACTCGACTATCTTTGTAATCATCAAGTACATAGTGAAACAACATCCCCGTGGATGTAGGCCTTAGTGCTGAACCACGTAAATCCCGGTCTCATTTACACTTCAGCACTTTATTTTTGTCTAACGCTTCATGAGTTTTACTTTTATGCTTCGTTTTCTTTATCTCCCCTTGCGTAAACGCCACTCGCAGTGTTCTTAGATGAGGCTATGATAAACCCGAAGGTTTTGAGCCAAGGAATCAATGTCATTGTATTATCAGCACGAGTTGGTACCTAGAGATTGAATATTGTTTGTGAACATATAGATGCCTTCGTGATTTACGTGTTCACAATTTGGCGCTAGAAACAGGGACTTCGTCCCGGTAAAAGATTTATCTTATCCTGTGATTTCATAATTAAATTAGCGTAAGATTGCTCTGCTTCATTATCTTTAACAGTATTTATCTTTTATTAACTTTACCATGTTCAAAAACGCACCCGTTGTCTTCGGTACTACCGACTGTATCGTCGTTTACTGGTTAAAAGATTTATTACTTAGATCCACGGATCTACATTTTTATAGATCTCGTACGGACCTATCTTTCCGTTGGGTTTTCGTAAGTTTTCAAAGGATTTACGTGCAGTTTTAAAAGGGGTTATCTTGCGTTTCCTTATACTTTCAATGAATCCGCACTTTTAATAAGAATTTAATCCATATACTTTAACTCATGTTTTAATCAAATGGGCTTCCCTAAGAGTTCTATGTGGCCCTCGGGCAGTTTCTCCCTGTCGTGGAATTAGGAATTTTCGCAAACTAACCCGATCCGCACGGACATTTCTGTTTCTCGCTGTTTGAAATTCCCTTGTGCAGAAAGATGCAAGAAGTAGGAAAATCTAGAGCCACGTCGAAGGAAGCACCGAGGACAACCCCGGTCATCACACGGAGCAAGCAGAAAGGAGACAAATCCAAAATGACCAGTCAGAGACAGGACACTGCGGAAATCACTTCGCCTATGAATGCTAACTCCGTTGCAGCCGCGGCCCTCAGAGCAGCGGCAACAAAATATAATACGACAGCGGCAGTCCCGAAGACTACGGAAGCCGTGAAAATTCTTGCTACGAATCAATTTCACCAACCAAAAGAAAGGGTGGATGAATCCAGAACGTACCAACCCGCGCATCCGCCAACCTTCGGAATGCCATCAACCAATGAGCCGAATCAAACTGTGCAGGTGTCTCTAACACCGCAGATGGGTACTCCGCCCGATCTGGGAATGCCAACAATCGAAGCTGAACCTCCCCCGCCTTTAGTACAAACCATAGAAGAAGAAGGCACGATGGCCGTAGTAGCACGAGCTGGGACTCCCAATCAAGGGTCGAACCAATCAGACCGATTGATGGCCGAACTTGAAGAATTGAAGAAAAGCCAAAAGGTTTACGCGGATACTGTGGCTTTGTTGGCCAGAGAAAACCAGGATTTAAAAGACCGGATTGCCTTAAGCACAAAGACGAGCCAACAACTCGATGAAGCAAATTCAAAGGCACCCGAACCAAACCGAGACGGAAGAGTCATCGTAGCGGCCAATGGAAACGCGGACAGAGGAAGTAGCGCATCCGACCCAGATTATAACGATGGAGAGTCATGCTATCACGAGCAGAGGAATGTAGGGCACCACCGCGCGATGGAAGAGCTGCGTGATGAAATGATGGCAGAGATCAGGCAATTAAAAAGTAGACAAGGCGGAGGAAGGTTAGAAGAAGTCATGAGAGAGGCTAACTCCACACCCTTAACTAATCGCCTGGCCAACACCCCTATTCCACTCAAATGCCCTGTCCCGACATTCGAATGCTATGACGGATCCAGCGATCCCGCTGCACACATTCGGTATTATAACCGTGTACTGGCTAGATGGAGCCAGAACGACGCAGTACTCTGTAGATACTTCCCATCGAGTCTGAAGGGATCGGCATTGTCTTGGTTTGATAATCTGCCGCCAAACTCCATCCACTCCTACGACCAACTCGCAGAAAAGTTCTTAAGAACTTACATGTACAACAAGGCTGTTAATACTGGAATGGATAAGCTCTTTTCACTGGCAATCGGCTATAAGGAAACCACGAGGGAATACACCAACAGATGGCACAAGGTCTGCCAAGCCATAGGAAGTGTGGACCCGGTGGTAAGTATCAACTGCTATAAGTGGAGATTAGACCGAATGAGTCCACTCTTTGTTGAGATTCATGGAAGCGTGCCTAAGACAGAGGGGGATCTTCGAATAATTATTGAAAAACACTCTCGTCTTGAAGAAATCCAGCGTGAAAACCCGAGGGCGTACCTACAGAGAACTCACCGTACAAATTCCGCAGAACAAACCACTGGGACCAAAAGGAATTGCTCGGTGGAACGACCTCACGAAGATAGGAAAGAACGAAGGGACGAAAGGCGAAAAGACGATCGGAAGTTCGAAGATCAAGTTTACACAAAGCTCAATGCTAGCTATGCTCGGGTCCTGCGAGAGGTCAAAGGAAGGGAAAATCTGGAATGGCCATGGTCTAAGGGAAAACAACCCCCAAGAACCGAGAAATCCAAAGATTACTGTGAATACCACTGTTTCAACGGGCACCAGACCGAAAAATGTAAAAACCTCAAAATAATGATCCAGAAATTGATTGATGCGGGCGAGCTCAAACATTACATACGA
This sequence comes from Papaver somniferum, assembly GCF_003573695.1. Taxonomy (NCBI): domain Eukaryota; kingdom Viridiplantae; phylum Streptophyta; class Magnoliopsida; order Ranunculales; family Papaveraceae; genus Papaver; species Papaver somniferum. Next base: position 113,544,971 of record NC_039366.1, on the reverse strand, counting down.
AAGGATGTCGCAGATGATAGATCTAAACGAACCAAGCCAGTCCAACTTCCAGAAGGGAACCGCACAATCAACACCATCTCGTGTTCTGAAACCGCAGGGCCCTCACTTACAGCACATATATGAAAGAGGTTACGAAAGCAGTTCGAGGACCGATGCGAATTGTATAAGATAGATGGGATAGAGGTGGACGAACATGAAGAGTGGATGGACTCACCTATTATCTTTGATGCTGAAGATATCGACGAATATATGGAAAACCATAACGACCCCTTGGTCCTCACACTACCCGTGGCTGGATGTAACCTTAAAAAGATCCTCATAGACGGGGGAAGCTCAGTGAACGTTCTATTCTACGATGCATTCAAACGAATGAAGATCCATGAAGAACAGCTAATGACCTATTATTACACCATCTACGGATTTAATGGAGCACCCACGAAGCCCTTGGGAGACATCGTGTTGCAGGTTGACGCCGGACCCATGAAAGTAGAAACACGGTTCAGCATAGTGGACGCCCCGTCCCCCTACAATGCCATCATTGGACGAAAATGGTTACATAAACTCAAGGGAGTGGCAGCAACGTACTACCAATATCTCAGATTCCCTACACCTGAGGGAGTAATGGAAATCAAGGGAGATCGGGTCTCTGCAAGAGAGTGCCAAGCCACTCAGGATCGCATCAACAACGAACAAGAAAAGCAACACAAAACCCGAAAACTTAAAAATAAAGAAGCTGCGAAAGAGAAGGCCATAGACCAGTTCCTCAAGGAAACTACAGGAAGGGATATGACCAAAGATGATAATGTCCGGAACACAGAGACAAGTACTTCAGCAGCCAAACAGAAACATACCAAGTAGCAATTAAAGAACGCCCAGTCCTCGGGGATCCGAAGCCGGTTTTCACGCCAGTAGAGCCCGTAAAAGAAATCAACATAGGAACGGAGGAAAACCCGAAGATGATCAAAGTAGGGACCATAATGGACGAAAAGAGAAGATTCCCTGACCAAGTTACTTAAAGAATACGCAGATGTATTCGCCTGGAAATTAGGAGATATGCCTGGGATTGACCCAAAAATAATCCAACATGAGCTGCGCATCAAACCAGGCACGCCACCTTTCAGAAGAAAATAAGAAAAGTCGCGCCGGAATATCATAAGGCAGTGGAAAAAGAACTTCGAAAACTACTAGACGCAGGTTTCATCAAGGAGGTCAAGTACCCTACGTGGATCTCCAATATGGTCGTCGTTCCTAAGAAAAATGGGGGGTTAGGATATGCATCGATTTCACTAACCTCAACAAAGCATGTCCAAAGGATAGCTATCCATTGCCAAGCATAGACCAGCTGGTAGAAGCAGTAGAAGGATATGAAGAACTGTCATTCATGGATGGACATTCTGGCTACAACCAAGTGGCCCTGGCAGAAGAGGATCAGCCACACACACACCACACACACGTTCTACACACCACATGGTCTTTATTGCTACACTAGAATGCCTTTCGGACTTCGAAACGCAGGGGCAACATACCAAAGAATGGTCGATGCTATTTTCAGGCCATGGATTGGAAGCACCTTAGAAGTCTACGTTGACGATATGCTCGTCAAAAGCAAGCTGCGCAAAGATCACCACAAGGATCTGAGAGATCTTCGAAGCAATGAGGAAACACCGCATGAAAGTAAATCCAGAGAAATGTACTTTCGGTGTCACCTCAGGGAAATTCCTCGGGTATTTGGTAACAAAAAGGGGCATCGAGGTAGACCCAGTGAAGATTCAGGCCATAGTAGAAATGCCATCCCCAAAGAATTTAAAAGAAGTTCAGAAGCTCAATGGGTCCATAGCAGCCTTGGGCAGATTTATTGCCCGATCTTCGGACAAATGCAACATTTCTTCAATATTCTCAAAAAAGGGAGCAAGTTTGAATGGACCGCAGAATGCGAAGAAGCCTTCCAAAAAATCAAAGAACACCTAGCTTCGATTCCGATCCTGCAGAAGCCGGATCCTGATGAGGTTTTGGCATTATACATAGCAGCAACCGAAGACGCAGTCAGCGCAGTGTTGGTCAAAACCAATACGAAGATAGAACAACCTATCTATTACGTCAGTAAGACCCTCAATTCTGCGGAAAGGAACTACACAAAGATCGAACAGCTTATCCTAGCATTGGTATGGGCTACTCAAAAGCTGAGAACCTACTTCCTAACTCACTTCGTCCGGTCCCATGCAAAGCACCACTGGAAGCAGTCCTCAAAAGCGCGGGAAAAGTGGGCAGAATAGCCAAGTGGAACACCCACCTGGACCAATTCAACATCATTCATGAAATTCAACATTCTCGAAAATCCCAAGTTTTGGCGGATTTCTTAGCAGACCTCCCCTGGACAACGACGAGAGATTAAGGGAATACCAGAAGCCGAGGAAGAAAGCAAGGATCCAATGGATATCCTCGAACCCTCGAGTCAAAGACAATGGGAAGTCTTCGTCGACGGTTCCAAAAATAAGGAAGGAGCAGGAATAGGCATTGTCATCACCACCCCAACCGGAGAAAGGATTGTACAGGCACTCAGGTTAGAATTCAAAGAGCATACCAACAACATCGTCGAATACGAGGCAGTCGTACATGCCCTCCGAATAATAATAGATGGGTACCGATAAGACTAACAGTGATTCACAGCTTGTCATACGGCAAATAGGCTCGAGTACAACGTGTACGATGACACCCTCTCAGCTTACATGGCCTTGGTCCAAACATTGGCGTCACAAATTCCGAACATCAAGTTCCGGCACTTATGCAGAAGGGATCTCAGGCACGCAGATGCCCTGCATATATATCATCCATGCTGAAGGAAAGCATCGAAGCTATTAAAATAACAAGGGTATACGAGCCTTCGATTACACCTCAATTCTCCTTCGCTACCAATCAAGATACAGTGGAAGAAAATACGAAGACCAGTAGGAGAGACATCCATAACGATTTTGACGAAGAAGATATCCTGTCAAGAGCAAATCAAGACGAAGACTTCAGCAACGAAGATGATTGGAGAACGGTGATCCATGCGTTTCTCGAAAAGGGAAGTTTACCCGCGGACCATAAACAGGCTAGGAAAATACTCTCCAAAGCAGGAAGATATGATCTTCGGGATGGGGTCCTGTACAAGAAATCCTTCCTCGGACCGTTACTACGTTGCTTATCTCGAAAGGGGCACCGAATTCTAAATGACATCCATTATGGGACGCAGGGAATCATAGCGGTATGAGATCACTAGCCGACAAAGCCAAAACGCAAGGATATTACTGGCCCACGATGATACAGGATGCCGCAAGAATGTCCCGACGATGCGAAGAATGTCAGCGTTTCGCCAAAAAGATACACGCGCCAGCAACAATGTTAAATTCTGTAGATAGCCCGTGGCCATTCGCAAATGGGGCATAGATATCGTCGGGCCTTTCATCGAAGGATCAGGGAAAAGGCGATTTTTGATAGTAGCCACGGACTACTTCAGTAAATGGGTGGAAGCTAAAGCCTTAGCCAGGATCAGAGACGTGGATGTGTTTACTTTCATATTCCAAACATCATCTGCAGGTTCGGCATACCAGCAGAAATCGTATCCGATAATGGTAAGCAATTACAAGGGAAAAACATAGACATGCTCTTCGATGCTTTCAAAATAAGGAAAACAAATCCACCCCTATACCCTCAAAGCAACGGACAAGCGGAAGCCACCAACAAGACCCTCGCCCTTATCCTCAAAAAACAATTAGACGAACATAAGGGGCGGTGGTGTGAACAGTTACACAATGTGTTATGGGCATACAGACAACGCGAAGATCTGCCACTGGGGAATCCCCGTTTCTCCTCACTTATGGAGCTGAAGCAGTCATCCCTACAGAGATACTCATGCCAACCACAAAGACCGAAGCGTGGGAGAAAAATCTCACAACAGACATGATGTTAGAGAGATTGGACGACCTAGAAGAAAGAAGGGAAGCGCATTGCAGAAGATGGAAAATTACAACGAAGACTTGCAAGGGAGTACAACAAAAAGGTAAGCTTCGGAATTTTGTAGAGGGACAGTATGTGTTAGAACATCCCACAGTATCAACGAGAGAGATGGGGAAAGTTAGCACCTACGTGGGGAGGACCTTTATAATACACGACATTGCGGGAAGCGGTTCCTACTACCTTCGTAATCTGAAAGGCGAAGTCCTCCGACATCCTTGGAATGCTAAGTGGCTCAAACCATACTTCCCATAGGGCAACGCAGCCTTGCAACTGCGTGAAGGGTACCAGAAGAAGAAGGGAGCGTGACCACTCTACATGTTTCTATCTCTGGACGAGGAATTGCAGGCCTCAACCTATCAATCAAACAAGCTTTCTATAATCAAGTAACTAAACTATCAAATATTGGGGAAAGTAGTTAATCTACAATCTCTCAGGGCTCCCCCGTCAGTGTCCATAAGTGTAAGACCAGGGGGAAGGCACCCAGCAGAAAGAGATACCCAACCAATCTTAAGGCAACGGGTCGACGGAATGGGTGTATGTAAATTTTTTAACCCCATATCCTAGAACGTTGCCTCGGCCCCCACCGTCTGGGAATCCTCTGGCCAAGGGTTCGCCAGCGGGGTGACAGGTCTCAAGCCGATCACGAAGGTACCTCCCTTCGGGATCGCACCCAAACACTTAAAATCCTCTTTTATTTTTAGAGTCTTTCATCACAATGACTAAAATAAAACAACAAACTGATATTGCAGGTATATCAAAAAAATGATCCATTTCATAAAGGTTGGTTACAAAAAGCGACAAGGCCATGGATTGTAAATATACACATCCAAAATTTACAAGGAATACACACCAAAAATATTCTCTTTACAAAAATTTACAAGGAATCTCAACGGAAGGATAATGATGCTGCGGTCTCTACTTAGAAGAGGCCACCCATCAGCAGGATTGTTCCGAAGAGTTGAAGGGACGCTCCCACCAGATGAGGGTCCCGAAGAGCCAGGCAGGAAGCAGGCACTGGACGACGTGGATAGCTTTTCACAAGGCCATGCTCGGTCTTAAGGCCAAGCTCAATCTTCTCCAGCATCTTGTTTGTCTCCTCAGCCAATTGACACCGAGCCTTATGCATAATAACTGTCGTCCGCTGTTGGGCTTGGGATAACAACGAAGACAGACGATTCACTTCTTTAGAAGCTGCACCAACGGCCTCTTCGCGGGACGCCGCCAAACTCTTAAAATGATTAGTCTGTTCTTCCTGCTGCGTTAAGGAAGATTGAGCCTTTTCAAACTTTTCATTTGCAACGCGGAGTTGTCCCTCGAGCTCTGAAAAAGACAACACAAGGGAGTTAGCACAGTAAAGACACAATCACACTCGATGAAATAGAGTTATACCTTCGACACAAGCCGAAGCCTCTTCATACTCATTAACAACCGCATCTCGCGCTTCATCAAGATGGTCATATTCCACGGATAATTTCTTATAATCTAGTTGAAGGTTGGTGAGAGTAAATTGACTGGCATCTAGTTCTACCTGCTTCATCGAATCCATGTGACGAAGATGGTTGACCTCGTTGTTTATCTCTGATACACCTTTGCCAAGTCTGTACATACATACTTCAAGATTTCTCTCAGACTCAGCCAACGCGCTATTTCAGCGCGAGACGCAGCAAGGGCCTTGCTTAGAGCCCAAACTCGGCTCGGGCATCGTCCCGTTCTCTGGTAAGACTCAGCATGCTCTCATCAACTCCCGGAAAAGGAAGGGAGCGAGCCTTTTGTAGTTCCTCTTCCAGAAGATGTATCCTAGACTCCAACAACGAAGATCGCTCACGGGATTCCCGCAGATTCTCACTTGTCCACAGCAGCGTACCATTGAACAAAGTACGGTCATGGTTATACTGATTCTGCATATCAACCATTTGAACATGCCTTTCGCGCCATACCTCAGCCCGCGTCCCACTTTTTGGCTTCACTCTTAATTTTCTCGACCAGCTCTTGATACGAGATTTTTGCCGTGCCCTTTCGTTTCGAAGCCATATCAACTCGGGGACGCCACCCACTGGAGATAGGGTGGGGAGACTCAGACAGAACAACTAAGGAATAGAGGAATTACGACGCACTGCGAGGGTAAAAGAGAAAAAGAATCAAACCTGTGAAAGCTGAAACTTGGCCGCGAGTTTGCTCTAACTCAGCACGAACGACAGTAAGCTCTGAACGAAGCCCAGCCTCCGCTTCACCCAGCTTTCTTTTCTTTAAGGCTCCTCTTCAGTTCTTCTATTTCTACCTCAGCCGCAGATAGTTCCTTTTCTCTGTGACGAAGCTTAGCCTCCAGCTTCAAAGATTTCGCCTTGAAGAATTGATACAGAACATGGTTACAATGCTCACTCCTCATCATCTACACATAAAACGGCAAACATTATTACACCGAAGGATTCAATCGTCACGAAGAGATATGAACGAAGACTTACCTCCAAGACACGCTGCTGAGGAAAACCATACTGGTAACCGTCAGCTATGGCCATCATATCCTCGACAGAAGTAGGAGGCTCCGGTACAAGGGCAGCTTCGGGAACACTAAAATTTTCCCCACATCTCGATACCCGCGCCTTGGACGAGAGTTCCATCATCCGACGGGTATAAGCATCGGAATCCTTTTCACCAGCAACACAGGGGCAGGATGAGGGACAAATACAAACCCTTTTTCTTAAGCCAATCCATTATGGCGTCCTCACCCTCAAAAGTCAGCGAGAGGGAAATCCTCAGAAGGCGAATCAACCACGGACTTCCCTTGGCTGATATTGCCTCATCAACACAAGTTTCGGCATCAACACGCACATCGTGATCACCCGCGCCCCCGTCCTGTGCAGCGTCGTCCTTACCAGATTCCCCGAGCACATCCCAATCATCATTGGGAGAAAGTAGAGAGAAGTCTTCAGGAAAATCAAGAGCATCGTCAAGGAGATCCCCTGCGGAATAAACCCGGTCAAACGAGAATCTTGAGACATGGTGGGGAGAGTTCCCGCAGCATCACCAGCAGGACTGACATATCTGCGAGAACACCGCCATCCGCGGCATTATTTCCTCCTCCATCCTTCAAAACCCGCACCAATATCCTCAACATTAGGGGGGAAGTATCAGTACGTTCTTCCCCATCAGAAATCTCATCCTCGGCAAACTCTTCGTTTGCCGGACTGGTAACTTCTTCATGAACCTCAGCCTCACCCATCACAATGTAGAAGACTGCTTCGGCCCAATCTTTTTCTTCTTCGAAGCCTGCAAACCAACACATGTTCCACAGAGTTACTTCCCGAACAGTTACTTTCCACAGAGTTACTTTTCGACCAAGCGCGGCCAGAAACTGATAACCATACCTTAGCAGTAGTGGCACTCTTCGGTGGAAGTATGCACCAGAACCTTCCTCCTCGTCTCCTTCAACGACGTCGAGGGCATAAGGAAAGTTCATACCTGCGAAGTTTAAACGCCAGGGACAGAAATCTCCATAACGAGCCGGAGGAGATTCACGTGGCTGCTACTCCCAGAAGGACGCCAACCGCGTGGACCGGGAATCCAACCGTACGCCCAAGGACCAACGACTTCGATCACAGTAGCGTGCCACTCGTAGTCATGGTCACGCTTGATCCTCTCACGGGCCGGAAAAAGTTTCCGCTGACTAGACCCCTCGGTGCCCGGAACATACTTCAGTTTGGCATCGCTGACCTCACTTAACAGACGAATCTCACCCGAGGAGCAGCAAGATTCCGAAGGCTTACACTCCACGGCTTACGATTCCTACTATTGACGTAATCGCCAAAAGAGTTGTTGAAGTTTTCAGGAGTGTACCATTCCCTCTCCGCGGGATTTGGAACGTAACAGGTCATCGTCGTCTGCCCCTTACTCCGCAGATAACACTCCTTCAGTGCGCGGAGATAATTCCCCGATAATTGCGACACGGAACGGCTGTGAGTATTGGTAGAAGAGCCTTCACGACCAGCAAGCACATCGTAATAGAAGGAGTCGCCAGACTTGTATAACGGCATCATAAGACCCGCCTCGAAAGCTCCAACCGTAGTCAACATATGGAACTCGTCAAACTGATACTTCGAGAGGAGCTCATAAGTAATATCATCTTCAGGGGCATAGAAACGAACCTCGAAGGCTTGAAGCTCATGCTTTTCTTTGAAAAATTCAAGGTCAATATGCTTGAACGTCATTTTCTTCTTGCTGACCGGAACACTGCGTATCACCGGGGCAGCCTCATCCTGTTCCGCGGGGTCAGACGAACCAACAAAAGCTTCGGAAGCTCGTCTTTTCAAAGAAGGATTTTTAGACGATTCAGTCCTTGGGACACAACCTTTGGTATTTTTCCCTTTGGGAGGAAGTACTGGAGGCGGAGGTAGAGGATACTGCACAGGCACTACTGAACACAGCGGAGGAACATCAAAAGCAACCGCACGAGGAGGTGTCTGCGTACACCTAACGTCATCACGAGGACGAGAAACCGCACGCTCGGCAGCGTTTCGAGACCCGGAAGGATTTTTTGAAGGACCATCTTTCATGGGAAGAGAGGCCTTCGCCCCTGAACAAGAAACTCTAATACCACGGGGATCCATTTGAGACTCTCTGCGCGGAGGAGATCTCGGTAGACTAGAACCCGCAGTTTGATGAGGAGGACGCGGACGGTCAGACATGGCTGCGAAGAGATACGACATAAACAAGTTAGAAACAAACACAAGGTCATTACCAAAGATCAAAAACCACAAAATTGGAAGTCCATCTCAACATAGCACAGAAACCCTAAAAACCCCAAACTCAAAAATCCATTCAATACACGTAAAAGAATGGCCTCCTTGATTTCCGACGAAGAACAGGGGCAAACTAGCATACAAGCATTAGAAAAGGTTCTTCATCACAAACAAGGACGACAGCAGCAAAAATGGGAGGCTAAAAAACGATCAACAGCAGCAAATTTACAACCGACACAGCTCAAAACAAAAGGAACAAAGAAAAGAAACCTTACCACCACAAACATCAGCAGGAAGAGGACAACAAACCAGTAACAATGAAGAAGGGAGCGTGATTAATGCTAAGACAGGGGATTTAATGGTCGAAGAACAAAGAATGAAGACTGACAGATAACGAAGCAAACTAGAAACAATGAAGGGAGCGTGATAAATGCTAAGACAGAGAATTGAATGACTGAAGAACAAAGAAAGACAGAATTTAATGACTGAAGAACAAAGAAAGACAGAATTTAATGGCTGAAGAACAAAGAATGACAGAGAATGAAATTAATTTTTCTCCCTTCCTTAATATACTCGAAAGAAAGAGAAGGAAGCTAAGGGAGGAATGGGAAACGTTCCCATTAAATGAGCAGTTAATGCACGAATACGAAACATGCCCAAGTCTCTAGGAGAAGTTATTAGGAGAGAGGAAGAATATGTAACGACTGTTTTCTTCAATGCTCCCACTAAACACTCAAGCCCGAAGAAAAGGGGCAAATTGTATGCACATATTTCATCATCAAACACGTGTATATAGGAACATACGTGGAGAACATGCGGACAAAGTCATCAAAGCATGATGACATGTACCCACAGCTAAGATACTCATCCCGCCGACGTTGGATCTTTGCCCAAACAAATCTAAGGGCAGAAGTTAAAAAGATGTACCGGTAACACGATGTACTGCGGAGCACCAGATAACTCCCGAAGAGTTACTTTATCTCATCCCCAAAAGAAGCCAAGATCAACGGTGGAGAGAAAATGAACTGACACGGATGTAACAGGGGCAGAAGACACTTGCCTGACACGAGCAGGCACCTCAACTACCCGCATTAAACACTCTGAGCAACATACGTGTCGATCAACCCGTGGAACGAACGAAGACGACTCTGCGTGATGAAGTAATAAACGAAGACCCCCGCGGGATGGACACAGAACACAAGAGGATAAGGCTCCAACGGTCCTCAGAGATGGGTCCCACACTCTAACCCTATAAATACCCCCTCTCCACCAAGAGTAAAGGGATCGGAAAAACTGGGGGAGAAGGAGAGAGAGAAAAGATTGTAAGTGTAAGTTAGTCCTTTACAATAGACGGACCTATGTAAACTACAAAGTCACTCGACTATCTTTGTAATCATCAAGTACATAGTGAAACAACAGCCCCGTGGATGTAGGCCTTAGTGCTGAACCACGTAAATCCCGGTCTCATTTACACTTTAACACTTTATTTTTGTCTAACGCTTCATGAGTTTTACTTTTATGCTTCGTTTTCTTTATCTCCCCTTGCGTAAACGCCACTCGCAGTGTTCTTAGATGAGGCTATGATAAACCCGAAGGTTTTGAGCCAAGGAATCAATGCCATTGTATTATCAGCACGAGTTGGTACCTAGAATTTGAATATTGTTTGTGAACATATAGATGTCTTCGTGATTTACGTGTTCACAGTGGCCGAATTGATCTTGGCCGCGGCCGCTTACTTTCGTAAATCAGAGCTGTATATCATTGGAGAAAAACATATTGATCATCAATAATCATTACAAACTTTGACATGTAAAAGTAAAGTAGAGTAACGAACAATCAAATTAACTAACTGTTGGTTGTAATTAGATCCATACCTGAACTGACGATAGTTGAGAGGGTTAAACTAATGAGAACAAACAAGATAGGCAATGGTTGGTTGCCCTCTTCTTTTAAGTAAGAACCCCATTGCTTGGGTAGAGATTGGACTAATATCGATCAGATTCACTATATTGTTACAACTTTTTGTGCCCGTTGTTGTGCTAATACTTCTGCTTGGATATCTGGGGGAAGAGCAGCTAAAGATTTACTAGTTTTCACTTTTCAACTTTCAACTGATCTGGTATGGTCACTGAGTGGTTGGACTGGGTTAATGCTATTGATGTGAATGTTGTGGTTCGGCCGACATGACCTACGTCGACCGACAGAAATCCATTGGATAATTATTGATTGGTCCATGGGAAAGATGGATAATTTTTTCCCCACCAAAAAAAAAAAGAGAAAATCGAGATGTTTATTGGCATTTTGATGAGTTAGCTAACTGGATTGAAAAACCTGTGTGTTTTCTTAAAAGATCCTTAACCAGTTTATAAGTAACAGGATCAAATGATAAAGACTATTACATAAAGACTCTATATTCAATGTATACTGCTCATCGTATTAACTAAAAGACCATATATAACTAAAAGATCATATATACTTGATATCATTCTAGATTAGGCCCTTGAGTTCTATATGTCTTTAACTTTATTAACTACAGTGATCGCCCGGAGGAACTGCATAGTCAATCATTTAAGGGAGGAGGAGAAACGTCAAAGTCCTCTCTTATGGAGGAGGAGCAACGTGATCATCAACATCTGGGGAAGCAGGGGAATGCTTGCCTGGCCCTCGTGGCCAGCGTGGCGGATTTGAAAGTGCCCTCATTCCCGGACTTGGATATAGCTCCATCTTACTTTCGTAAATTAGAGCTGTATGTACGTATATCATAGAAGAAGAAAAATAGTGATCAGTAATCAATAAACACTTTTATCTCACCATCTGTTTTCGTATCAGTAATCAGTAAAAACTTTCATATTTTGATTAATCACAGTAAAGTAACGAACAATCAAATTAGAACCGAACAGTGCCGTACCTGAACTGATGTTACTGATGGTTAGGGATGTTCATGGTCGGTTTTGGTTCGGTTTCTAGCCAAACCAAAACCGAAACCAATACTATTGGTTTCTAAAAATCTAAACCAAACCAATCCATTAACCATTGGTTCGGTTTCCAAATGGTTCCAGTTGGTTTCGGTTTGTCCCAGTGGTTTTTGGTTAACCAATAATTATGTCAAACCAAAAAAAAAAAATACACAAATTTACGGATAAAAAAATCGTACTTGCCGATAGTATTGGTTTACACAAATATACAGACAAAAAAAATAAAAAATAAAAAATATCAAGAATAGTTAAAGCTTACTCTAATTCTAGAGATCAAAAGAAGATATATAATATATCTTAATTTAGTTATTGACAAATAAAAAAGAAGGAAGACGGGAAGAAAAAAGTCGAGTAGCGACAGCTGTAGTTGGGGGTGGAGAAGGGAGACGGCTGAGAGAAGGAGAAGGAGAAAGAGAAAGAGGGAGAGTATCATAATGAAATATTAGATTTAGGGTTTCTATTTATCCTCTAAATCAATGGGTAGAATCTAATACTTGTAAATCGACGGTAGAAACTAAGTTTAAAAATCAATCGGTTTTCCAATGATTTTTGGTTCGGTTTTAGAGGTCAAACCAAGCCAAAACCAACACTATCGGTTTTCCACTTTCTACACCGTAACCAATCCATTAGTAAATGGTTCGGTTTGGTTTCTTCCTAATTGGTCTGGTTTGGTTCGCTTCCAGCGAAAAACCGAAACCATGTTCAGCCCTACTGATGATAGTTAAGACGGTTAAACTAATGAGAAAAACAAACAACATTAAGGCAATGGTTGGTTGCTCTCTTCTTTTATGCAACAACCCCATTGCTTTTGACTATGAATGAATTAATGCGTGTACTGATTTTAGTTTCACCTTATAATCATCAAAATCTTAAAATTGCGTTTAAATATAACGAAGGGCTTAAAATGGTAACGAGAAGTTGGACTGGGTAAACGCTAGCTACTAATTTGAACGTTTGTGGTAGGTTCAAATGGAACCAGTATTAATTCATTGTTTTATCGATTTAAGGCCAGGTCAAAACCATTAATCAAATATTAAAGATGAGTAACCAATCCAGGTCAAAACTTTTAAAATAAGGAGAGGTTTCAACAGTACTGTACTACCAAACACTGGCTTGGAGTTAATGGGCAGAAAGAGCTTAGCAAAGCCACACAATCACAGACACGGCTACATCCCTGTTATCTTCACGTTCATTGGTTGCTCTATTGATCTCTGAATCCAAAAAAACAAAAAAAGTTGAAAAATCAAAGTCTGAACCAAATAGATATTAGTATCAGAAAATAGAACAGAATTCAATAAAATATAACAATTGCTTGGACATTTGTTACCTCAGAATTTAGTAATGGAACTTTGAAAATGTAAGAGAAAGAGAGTTATCAAGAATATGAGCCAAGCAGAGAATTTTATACTCCATGTGTTGATACTTGATACCAAAGAAATGAATAGATACCCTATCGTAGAAATGTCTTAACTACTACTCTTTACTAATAATAGTAAATGTTCGGGTAGAAGAAATCTTAAACAACCTTCCATAATCAAATTTGATGGAAAAAAATATATAATTTTGAGCCAAATGTTCATATTTTTATTTAGATTTGACAAAGAAAAGCTAACTTTGAATCAAATGTTTGTCTTTCCCTCTTAACTTTGAATTCACCAAAACCTAATTTAGGTCACATCCATGTAACCAACAACACCAATACAAAACCGCCTTGGTACTTTGATTAAGGAAATTAGCAGATTGCATGGAACTCAGAAGCATTATTATAAAGAGAATAAACCAAGCTTTTTCCGTTGGTTACATGTAAGGACTCTACAGCATATTCAAATTTTCAAACGCCCATATCAACCATTCTAACTAAAATCAGTTGGTGGGCGGGATATATAAGTATGAACCTGGTGCTGGGATGCCAAACACTGGCTTGGAGAAAGTATAGTTGATGTGCAAAAAGCCAGAAAGAGCATAGCAAAGTCACACAACCACGGATATTTTGGCACTGTAAACTAACAAAATATAAGGACTTTTCCAGATCAAATTTCTAACTTAATCAAACTACTTTCTCAAACACTGCCATAATAATAAATTCTCATTAATGATAAGTGAATGTGACGAAAATAGTAGTTTCAAACCATATCTAACGTTGAATGCAATATAATACTCGCCAATTGAACTATAAAATTGTCAGCCCTCAACTGCCTGAGCCACAAGGATGGAAAAGAAGGTGAGTCAATGCATACACTTGCGCATATATGTCTGCATGTATGTGCTTGAACGTACCTGGATTCAGTCAAAAGATTCTATATCTCAGACAAAGCTTGTAATTTACATGCACTGGAGAAGAAAATTGTTGTTCAAAAGAACATTAAAAGATCCATAAACCTTGCATAGTTTATAATCTGTACATCTTTTCTTTTAGTTTGACAAATTCAGCACAATTAATGTAAATATTTAGAAATCATTTTCGCTATCAGAAGACAGAAGAATGACCTGTGAAACATGATCGATTGAATGGAAGCCAACAGACCCCTTTGACCATTTCACCTTATCTCAGTAGTAAAATCAGTAATAGTAATGATATATAATACCATCATTTTCAAGATTACATCATGTCATGACTTGCAAGCATATTAATCCCGAGTCTTAATTTCAATTGTTTCTGCTTCTGGGGCCATCAAGGGAAACAAAGACTGATAGGGGACTAGTTTAAGCTTTTATATCTAATAGAGTGACACTCGATGGAAGTTGAATACAATCCCTATTTATAGTGCATTCTTTTGACAAATATAAACACAAACAAATGAGTATATCCTTTCTCACAAGGTAATTGAGGTCTATTGGTGGCATGGCAAAATTATCAGAGATTACCATCTTTTATCTCCTCTTCTGTTGTGTTCTTGTCAGAATTTCAGCTCAAACTGAAGCTGAAGCTCTGTTGAGATGGAAAAACAGTTTGAATTCTCATTCTCTTACCTCATGGTCTCTAACAAATGGCAGCAGCCTATGCAACTGGACAGGTATTCACTGCAAAGATGCCAATAAAGTTGCAGAGATAAATCTTGAGAATTCAGCTGTAAACGGAACTCTAACCCAATTCAACTTCTCGGTATTTACTGAACTTAGCTCCATCAATCTAGATGCCAACTTCCTGAGTGGTAAACTCCCAATGCTTATCGGGTTTGTTCCAAAACTTGTTTATCTTAATTTGGGTAGCAATGATTTCACAGGAACAATCCCTCCAGAGATCGGAAACCTCTTAGAACTACGCTTTCTTCGACTAGCCAACAATTCTCTCAATGGTTCAATCCCATACCAGCTCAGCACTCTACAAAAGCTGAGGACTCTAGATCTTTCTACAAACATTCTTTCTAATCCAGACACAGTTCAGTTTAAGGGCATGAGGTCACTGACTCACCTCAATCTCAATACCAACTCTCTAAAATCAGAAATCCCACCATTCATCTTTCAATCACCACAGCTAATCTTTCTCGACTTATCCAACAATTCTATTGGAGGTCCAATTCCATTTCAACTCATGAGTAGTTTAAAAGATCTTAAGTTCCTCAATCTGACTACTAATTCATTTGCGGGACCAATTTCATCACAAATCCGAAACCTTACTAAACTTCAAGACCTTAAGCTGGGGAGAAATAGACTAAATGGCTCAATACCATTTGAGATCGTCCTACTTTCAAACCTCAAAGTTCTCGAGTTGTATGAAAATCCAATGGGAGGGCCCTTACCATCCTCTATAGGAAATCTTAAAGCCATCGAGAGAATAAACCTCACAGATGTAAACTTGAATTCCAGCATCCCAGACGAGCTTGGCTTTTGTACTAATCTCACCTCTCTTGGAATGGCATTGAACAATCTGGAAGGTATTTTACCACCTTCAATGGCTTCCCTAACAAAAATCTCTGAACTTCGAATTTCAGACAATCAATTATCTGGTGAGATTCATCCTTATTTCCTGTCCAACTGGACTGAATTAATTTCCCTGCAGCTTCACAATAACACACTCATAGGAACAATCCCTTCGGAAGTCGGCTTGCTTAAGAAACTCGACATTCTTTACCTGTTTGAGAACAGATTATCAGGTTCCATACCTTCGGAGATTGGTAATCTATTAAACCTGACAGATCTTGATTTATCCGATAACCTTATTACTGGTTCAATTCCATCAAGCATAGAGAACTTAACAAAGCTCACACGCATGAACTTATTCTCTAACCAACTAACTGGGGTACTTCCAAAAGAAATAGGTAATCTTGAAACCCTAGTTAACTTAGACCTGAGCGCTAATAATCTGAAAGGAAAACTTGCCAGCATCCATAACACGACTGCAGAATTTAGAACTAATAAATCTTGCAAATAACAGTTTTTATGGCAGCATACCAGACGGTTTTGGTCCTCGTGTTCTCACAATGGCAAGTTTCTCATTCAACAACTTCTCGGGCAAGTTTCCTCCCTCCATTTGCAAAGGAGGGAAACTCACATACTTGACAGCAAATGGAAATAAGCTAGATGGCCCCATTCCCGGAAGCTTTAGAAACTGCAGTGGATTAATCAGAGTCCGTCTTGAGAACAACCTTCTAGAAGGAGACACCACAGACGCATTTGGTGTTTACCCAACTCTACATTTCATCGACTTGAGTAGAAACCGATTGTCGGGAAAATTATCACCAAACTGGGGAGCATGCACCAAGCTTACGCACTTCAGAATATCAGAAAACAGGATATCAGGTGACATCCCACAAGTTCTTGGAAGCTTAACGTCTCTGCGAGTTCTTAGCCTTTCATTCAATGAATTATCTGGACCCATTCCTGTGGATCTCTTCAATCCAGCTTCAAATATATACAAGCTGAATTTGAGCAGAAATCAGCTCTCAGGGAAGATACCCACACAGATTGGAAATTTATCACATCTGAGTGACTTGGATTTGTCCGAGAACAATCTTAGTGGGCCTGTACCAGGGGAAATCGGGAACTGCCAAAGCTTAATGTCTTTAAAATTGAGTAATAACAAGTTAAATGGATCAATTCCTCACCAGGTGGGGAATCTAGTGGCGTTGCAAACTATTCTTGACCTCAGTCAAAATGAACTCAGTGGAGAAATATCACCACAGCTTGGGAATTTAGGAAAGCTGGAAATTTTAAGCCTTTCTAACAACAGGCTTTCGGGTTCGATACCTTCTGCTCTAGAGCGTATGGTAAGTCTTCAATCTATTGATCTCTCAAATAATGAACTTGAGGGTCCAGTTCCAGATGTCAGGGTCTTCAAACAAGATCCGACTAAGGCATTGGGAGGTAACCCAGGTCTCTGCAGCGATGACTTCAAAATTTTTAAGCCTTGTAGAATTAACTCTCCATCTAATGACGAAAACAGCAAAAAATGGTTGAAACCGGTAACTGTTGTGGTTGTTCCAATTGTTGCAGCTTTGTTTCTTCTATTAATTATGTTTGGAGTATTTCTCTGCTGCCGCACACGAGTTAATGCAGCCCATGACTCAGGAGGCAACAGATCATTTTCAGCATGGTACTTCAATGGGAATATAGTGTTCAAGGATATTGTTCAAGCAGTAGAAAATTTCGATGAAAAATACTGCATAGGAAAAGGTGGGCAAGGAAGTGTGTATAAAGCAATACTACCGCTAGGTGTAATTCTTGCTGTAAAGCAACTCCATAATTCAGCAACAGGATCATCATCCAATGAATACTGTTCTGAGGGAAAAACTCACATTAAGAGTTTTGAATCTGAAATTCATGCACTAGAAAATGTACGGCATCGGAATATTGTGAAATTTTACGGCTTCTCCTCAACGAAAGGTTGCATGTTTCTAATTTATGAGTATGTGGAAAGGGGTAATTTGGCAAATTACTTGCATGGAGAGGAAGAAGCAAAGATGCTAGACTGGTCAATGAGGTTGGACATAATTAAAGGTGTGGCTCATGCTTTATCGTACTTGCACCATGACTGCACTCCTCCAATCGTGCACCGCGATATAACAGCAAATAACATCTTATTAGATTCAGATTTCACAGCTAAGGTTTCAGACTTTGGGACTGCAAGGTTTTTAAAACAGGACGAGTCTAACTGGACAACACCAGTGGGATCGTATGGATACATTGCGCCAGGTCAGTTTGTTCTTCTCAACTAATTCAATTTCAATCAATATCCAGTCTACACCCATACTCAGTTGTTAAGTAACTTCCAATCTAAAGATCTCGAACTAATAATAACCCGTTACTTGTTCTAAAATTTACCTAATTACAACATTGCAGAGCTTGCTTTTACAATTAGGATGACAGTGCAATGCGACATATTCAGTTTTGGAGTTGTAGCATTGGAAATATTATTTGGAAAACACCCAGGAGAATACCTCTTGCAACTACAATCCAATAGACATGATCTACTTCTCATTGATGTGCTAGACAAGCGATTAACACTTCCCAACAATACTATTGCACAAGAGGTCGTGACAGCAGTAATCCTTGCTTTGGCGTGTGCACGTGTATCTCCTATATCTAGACCGCCAATGAATCTCGTGTGTCAAATGCTCTCGGAACATGCATTACTTCCCATCTATGAGGAATTTCAATTGCTCACATTGCAGAAACTTATGAATACTTTGTAATTAAGTTCATCTAGCTAATACCAACAAAATAAAAGAACGTTCAAATCTTTTTTATTTGATTTGTATCTGCCTAATTCGAGAAGACATCTAAATTTTTGGGTTTACATCAATTCAAAACTAGTGTCTATGGAAATTCAATTCTTATAAACCAGTTTTTCTATGCTGATTTCTAATCTAATTCTACGGCTAATCCACTAAGCATTCAGGTATCAAATAAACCCAAGTTTGTTGTGAATAAATCAGAAATGGCAGCTTATGAGGAATTGAAAAGACGAGTAATGTGTGCATCAAATCAGAAAGCTTACTTTCTAGTGGTACCATCTCGACGCAAGGATTCACTTTATGCTCCTCAGGATCACTCAGCTGAGCCAATACAGCATCAGATCTTCAGATAACTTACATCCTACGTAGAAATTGAAAATGTATTCAAATAATAAGAAAAATACAGACCTCCGAATCAATGGTTTCTAGCAGTTTACCAACAACTTTGGTTCCATCGCAGACAATTTCACAGATGAAGGTCGCTTAGAAACTGGTAATACAAGGGACAATGCAACTGCACAATTTCCATGAGTGAAAAGATTCTTACTCGCATCTTTGAAATATTTTTTGGGTCGACAAACTCCTTTTGCTGTGCCATAAGCATCTTGAAGCCAAAACTATCATTAAGTTCTTGGGTTGCGCACCGATCGAAAAATTCTTGGGTTGTGCATGACCAAACCAAACCGGACCAGAAAGAACCGAAGCGGACGAATTACCCAAGGGTTCTTAATTGGTTCTGGGAACAAAACCAGTGACAAAACACCTGGGTGACCAACTTTGTGGTACAAAAAATCCAGCCATATTATTTTTAATAAATTAAAACAGTTTGATTAAAAAGTGATACAAAAACCGCAAACCAAATAATAATGAGTAAATTTAGTTTTTGTTATTTTAAAAAAAAGAAAATACCAAACATCCCCTTTAGATCTTTTCTTCTTCTTCTCTCGTTCCTTTTTTTCTTCTTTGTTCCGTCTCCCCACCACAATCACCACCAGCAGAAACAATAGATCTACGAACACCAACAACAACTTTATTCTCCCCCGACACACTACTGCACCTACGTATCTCACCACTACCACCACCCTCCTCCGCCTCCTTCAATTCCTTCACCACCAACACCATTTCCACTACCGTAAACATCACCACCCCCAACTCCTCTCCACGTCACAGCAACCATAATCAAAACCCTAACCATAGTTTCATTTTAAAAATCAGAAGGAAACACGTGTGGATCTGGTGATGTTTTGATGATTCTGTAAGATCGGATGAAGAAATTGTTGAAATTAGGGTTGTGACTGTAATTGCAATTGAAGAACAAGAAGAAGAGAGATGGGTTGGTAACGAATTGATGATTGAGATCAATTTTTTAAGGAAAGGATGATGAAGTGGTGATGTTCCTAACAAGGGTCTGAGGAATTGGATCCAACAATTTTCTTCAATTTCATGCCTAAATTTACTTACTTTTGCCTTCTTCCATTTTCACCATCACCTTCCTTCTTCACCACCACTAAGAACAAGCAACACTGTTATAGACAACTGAAAATTGGTATGAACTGAAACTGGATTTGTCAAAATTAGTCTTTACATCAACTTCGGTTTGATTTAAATTCATATTAATTTCGTTTTCATACAACATATGTACACTTTCAGATTTTAAAGGAACAAGATGAATCTTCATAGACACTGGTAAGAACTACTTCACAATGGGTCAATTCCACGCCCTAATTGAAATTTTTTCTCAATTTTTTCTTGCTTTCTGAATTTCTATTGTGTATGTTTCTCTTTGCTATACTCCATTTTAGATGTAGTAGTATTAAAGATTTAGTCAAGTTTAAGGTTACGGCAACAAAAATGCAACAAAAAGACTGGATCTCTCCATTGATGATTACCTTATTGTGTCTGTTTAACTTAGCTACGGATAATGCAACAAAAGACTGGTTACCTTTAGTTGTAGTCCCCAACGTGTGGTTACTTGTTAGTTATGTTCTTACCAAGTTCAGTGATTCATTAATAGATTCTTGTGAAATGATTTGTTTGTTTCTAGAAAGTAATTTGAGTAGCCTGAAATGGCATTCAGTTTAACGTGTTATACACATAAGTCAGTTAGTGTTGGATTACGTACTCGGTGGTGGATGCATCTTAGATCATCATAGCCTTTTAGAGATTGTAACATAATCCAGTAAAATGAGTTTCTTCATTTCAGTATCAATTTCAATGTATCCCCTAAGCTCATGCTAACTGTGGAACATGTCCATATATTCTTGTGAATTAATTCACGTCATTGTATTTACTTTTGAAGGTTATCTGTTGTTTTAAGAAATGGATTTTGTAACCGAGATTGTTGGTGGTTTGTCGGGGACAAGGGAGATGATTGTCGTGTTTGTTATTGTCTTTGAAATGATTATATTGATGATGATGGCCTTTGGGTTCCTGGTATTTTCATGAAACGGGGCCAGACTAATGGGCAATGATTTTTGTTTTGCCCAAATGAGGCTCCAGGCTTGGATGATTATTGAGGTGATGAGTTAAGAAGATGTATACCAAGTACGAGATTGAGGTAAACATGCAGCGTTGTCAACCTTTGCTCTTTATGTTTGAGTTAAAACTTATTACTATAGCTTTATTTGTTGTTTAGAAACTTACTCACTAATCTCTTTTATCCTGTTTTTGTGGACCAGGTTACAACAGTTGTTGCCACAAATTTCAACAAAG
Source organism: Papaver somniferum (assembly GCF_003573695.1). Lineage (NCBI taxonomy): Eukaryota > Viridiplantae > Streptophyta > Magnoliopsida > Ranunculales > Papaveraceae > Papaver > Papaver somniferum. Next base: position 113,523,878 of record NC_039366.1, on the reverse strand, counting down.
TTGTTGACATAAGCTGCTACCCAGTGGATAGTGCAAAAAGATAAAATATGAAGCACAGGCTAATAGGAATAGGAATCCAGGGTCTTGACTTGTATAATACCTCTTGTAATTTCTTTTTTAGGTACATATAGTTCATGAATTTAATAGGAATAGAAATACCGGCCAATATATAGTTCATGAATTTCGATTACATTGAATTATTTTAATTGTCATTTTGACTTGTATAATACCTCTTTAATTTCTTTTGTAGGTACACAACAAGTCCACATATGTTCAGTGTAGATACTGAAAATAAACTTGCACGAAACCAATTTTGGTTTCGTCTGTTTTTTTCTTCATTTTGCTGAAACCAATTTTGGTTTCATCTAATTTTTGTTGAAACCAATTTTGGTCTCATCTAATTTTTGTTGAAGCCAATTTTGGTTTCATCTAATTTTTGGAATTTTTTGTCAATGAAACCAATCTTGTTGATCATATGATAATATTATTGGTGGGGGTTTTACAAAATGTTATGAAACTGAATTACCTGTGATAATGTTTAGGTAGTTGTATGGTTTGAATTCTAGCTGTAACTAATAATGTTGCTGAGGTTTGAATGAGTTTTTTGTTTCATCTAATATGTGATTTTTTTTCTTTCAGATTTTATGTTGACGAAACCAATATTGTTGGTGTTTCAGGTAAATGGGTCGTGGAGTCAGTTATGGAGGAGATCAGAGTTCTTTAAGATCTCTCTTTGCTAGTCCTGTGGAATCAAAACTATATGTACCTGTTGCACTTGTTGCTGCTTCAACCGCCACTGCTGCTGCTGCTCAGACCCCCTAGTTCAGGTGAAACAAAATATACCTACAGCTAACAAGTCTTCCCCCTCTCCCCTAGTGTATAAAGATAAACTGGGTCCATCAAGAGTAGTGCAAGGTTCTCTATCCAATAACTATTATCGCGCTAATGGCCAAAAACAATGGAAAATTCATCCCTGTGAGTTTTTAACTAAGATCTGCGCAGTTTCATCCATCTTATCTCATTCTTAGACTATGACTGATATATCTGCGAAACAACACATCTGTATATTTGTAATTTTGTGTCTATTTTGAATGGATTGCTTAGATGTTTTGTGGTTACAATAGTTACTTATATATGCGTTTCTGGAAACATGATCGATCTTCGACTAAGGTTCACTTTGTTTAGTTACGTTTCATCCGTTAGTGTTTTCGAAGCTTTCCGAAATAGCATTTAGACATGCCATGTTAATCATGACATTTCAATGATGTCTTTTCTATCAATGGACATGTATAATACCTCTTATAATTTTTCTTGCAGTTGAATTCTCACGAAACCAATTATGGTTTCATCTTATTTATGATGAAACCAAAATTGGTTTCATCCTATTTTACCTATGGAGATGATGGTAGTGGTGGTGGGCGGCAGCGGTGCTGGTGGTCGGTGATGGCGGTGGGCGGTCGTGGTGCAGGTGGCGGTGCGGCATGTGTTGGCGGTGGCTGGTAGTGGTGATGCAATGGCACGGTGCTGGTGGTGGTGGTCGGCAGTGGTGTTGGTTGTCGGTGATGGCGGTGGATGGTGGTGGTGCTAGATGGTGGCGGTGGCCAGTAGTGGTGGTGCAATGTCGTGGTTGCGGCGAACTGTGGTGGTGGTGGCGGGGCGGTGGTGGTAGTGGTCGCGGTCGGCGTGGTGGTGGTTGGCGCATGGTGGTTGGTTGGCGGTGCGTGATGGGTGATGGTGGCACGGTGGCCACGGTGGCGGTGGTGGCGGTGGCGAAGCTTGTGGGGCGGTGGTCGTGGTGGCGCGGTGGCGGCGGTGGTCGGTTGTGGTGGCGGCTCGGTGGCGGTGCTTGCTGGTCGGCGGCGGCGGTGGTCGGTTGTGGTGGCGGTGCAGTGGTGGTGCTGGTGGTGGTGGTGGTCGGCGGCAGTGTGCAGTGGTGCGGCGGTGGTCGGTGGCGGCGAAGGTGGTTGTTGGCTGCGGCGTGTTCGGTGGTGGTGGAGCGGTGGTGGTGTTGCTGGTGGTGGGTTGTTGCTGGTGGTGATAATATCATAAAATTAAAAGGTGGGGTTGTTTTTTGTTTTTGTTTGGGTGATTTAAAAATATTATAAGGTTAATATAGATAGTTTATGTTAAATGAGATTTTTGTGAACAATTTGTTTGGTTGGAGTTTTTGTGTATGGATAGTGACACCTTTGGAGTTATAACTCGCGGCCCGGTTCTGGAATGGTGAAATCCGGATGATATTCGGTTGTGGTGGCGCATAAAAAGATTTTTGTTAAAGAGAGAGCAAAAAGAGATTTGAGCAGAATAAAAATCAAAAATCAACTCGTTAACTAGGTCCAGTTTTATATTTTTACGCGAATCGGACAAAATTATCCTTATTAAGTGCACATAATTTTCACATTCACACGATATCACCATAAATTAACCTAACTCACTCATCTTGTTGGTCTCTTCTTCCTGAAAGTGCTTATCTGCGTCCTCAATCCTCACCCAAACTATCACTGAACCTAGTTTAATTTGTAATAATTATACTACGATTTATCAAATAGAGGAAACCCTGTGAATCTATGGCTATTCTATTTTTAACAATATTAATAAAGAAAGCTAGGTTTGGATCCATTATGATGTCAACTTGATCATATTTGAAACTAAAGAACAAAGAGGTCAAATTGAATATTTACAGTAACTAAATCCTCCTGATTAGTAGCAAATATTATTTCCAACTCGAATTAATTTTCAGTTTTAAGAATTATTCCAATTTCTTTCACGAACAGAGAATGAACAATATGTTTGATTTGCTTAAAACTCAAGTGGATGGATTCTCTTACTCCCACAATCTTCATTAGCAAGCACTCGCACTCTCCTTTGTTCTTGTCTTAATATCTTAGCCAATCTTGTCACAGAATCCAGTACTTGAATTCGTTCTCAAACGATAATTAGTGGTTTTAATTATTTGATTATTTTAAAATTACTACGAATCATTTTTAAACGGTGAAACATTTTTATTTTCCATGAAACCGCAAATCAAGAGGGTTAGGGTTAGGAAAATGTTGGGTGTCGCATGTGAGGTTATGTTGATTCATTTTGTTAAAACACTGCTCGATCGAACTCGCAAGCGTTTCTATCTCAAGCTTATTTGTCAAGTTTAGTTGCCAAAACTATAAGTCTTGATTTCTAGTCTACTTATAGTTAAGTCTCGGATTAGGAAAGTAAGTTTAGTTGAGTTTTAGACTTCACGGCGTTCATCGAATGAAGACGAAGAACTACTCAAGGGAACTTGTGGAACTTCATCAACAAAAGGTATGTGGAGACTTGAACTCGTCTGTCACTCAAAAGTCTATCTACTCTATCTCCTATTTGAGACAAAAATTTGTATTGCTATATAAACTTCAATTATACACATTTGGTATTTCGAGCCGAGTTTATCTCTCTTATCTATTTCTCGAAATATGTGTTCGTAAGATTTTGCTTTAACCAAGTTCATCTTTTATTCTTGAAGAAAGTCAAAAGATGATCATGTGAAAATTGCCTTGTAACATCTTACACGATTTGTGTGAGACAGTCATTTGATGTAGACTTGGAATGTTTCGTGTTGATCATCCAATCACTTGAAAATTGCTTTGAAGATAATAGTTTGTGTAAGACGGTTATTGTCGTCTTCCAAGAATGTTTCAATGATTGAAATGAGGGTTTATAACATGTAACCATGATTGGATATAAACATAATGTGTATTCACATTTGTGTAAAGTCCAAAACCGGGAACCATGGTATGCGAACCCGTACGCGTACTGGTTGGTTGTTGGAAGTCCGGAAACTAAGTATGCGTACCCTTACGCAACTGACGGAAGTTCAAGTTCCATGAATTTCTTCTGGAGTTTGGAAGTGTAAATGGTATGCGTACGTGTACTGGCGTAACCAAACTCAGTCCGGCTACTTAGGTATGCATACCCGTTTGCATACTTAAGTAGGTTATGTTCTAAAATCGGTTTGTTCATGAACTAATACATTTATTTATTAAGGAATGCAATCTTTTGCAAACCGTGCCTATAATGTTCATGAAATGATTCGAGTGAATCAAAATCGATTTTGCTTTAATTGTGTCTTGTATACTTCTATGAGAATATCTTCATTTGAGTCATTTGAACTAGTTATGATAAAGATGAATAAGGTTGATATGAAATTGCTCATATGTATAACCATTGGTTAACTATTGTTGAACCAACTAAGTGTACACGTTTAGGTATGGTTACTGATAGACACATATTTGTGTCTGAATTGTCCTCAATGTCTGTATTGTTGGAACTCAATTTTTGTACTAATATTGTGTTTTTATGTATTTTTGGAAATAAACATTTTTTGAAAATTTGGCTCGAAAAAGTGTTAAAGGCACCCTGGAAAATTACTAAAAGCACCCTCAGTTTGGATAAGGGCACCCCCATGATACCCCAGTGCTAAAGGCACCCGCAGAACGAATTCAGGGCACTTCATCTCCAACATTCAAATTCTGTTTTAGGCGGGAAAAGGTGTTCTTCAGAAAACAGAATTTAGGGTTTGAGAATTGGACGTGTTGTAGGGAGATTCAAGGGCCGAAACTTATTGGGTTTGTTGCTTTTGACTCAGCAGAGCTGGTAATGGTCGTCGTTTAAACCAGAATTGTCTAGAGGTGGATTTAAGGACTGAACAGATTCTCAGGTTTTATTCCTGTGATTTTGGTCAAGTTGGAGTGAGACTCGAGCACTAAATTTAGTTTCTTTGGGCCTGTTTGGACCAAACAGAGATGGTATGGTCGACGATTTCGGTTAGAATTGGTTGCATCTTCGGAATGAAGAAAACAGAGGCGTGAGAGCTTCACGGGATTGTTTCACTCCTCCCCGTGTTTCTGTGTGGTTGACATGTTCTCGGAGAACTTTGGCTATCATTTGAAGCGTGTACGAGGTAAAAAAAAAGAGGAGATTATGACAGCTGCAGACGCGTAGAAGAAGGATTTTTGGAAAGAAAATATTCCCGAGAATGTTTTTCTTCACTGCCGAGTTATGAGAGATTCCTTGGAGTTATGGGCCATTATTCTTTGTCCTGAGAGTATATATATGGTGTTGGTGAGGTCTAGAGAGGTTACAGAGAGTTGGGGGAGCAGTTTAGAACGTCACAGAGCCAAAAAAATCAGAGTTGCAGAAGTATAGTTTGCTGCTGGTGAATAACATACGAAGAACATAAGACGCACAAGGAACTGTCGTTTATGCTACAGTGTCAATGACAGTACATATTTATCGTTCTTTGTAACAGTTCGGTTCGTAACAGATATAATTTTTACCAACCCAGTTTTAATCATTTTCTCCCATTTTCATGATTTGTAAACACTTTGAGCTATGAAATCAACTTTTGAGCGTGTTTCCAACATAATGATGAGCTAATTCTCCCACAACCAAGGCAATGAGGAAGCTATTTACGCATGAATAATTGGTAATTATTTTATTTTCTCTAATTTATAATTTATAATTCACTCAATCACTGCTTTTGCAGAGTTCTAAATTGTTTGCAAAATTTTCTTAATCAGTTTTGATTCAATTTGATAGGTTATACTTTGTTTAGTCAATTGATAATCTATGCTTAGGGAATACAATTAATATGTGAGAATTTGCCTGATTATTTGTGAATTAAGAAATAAGGGACTTAAAAGATAATTAGAGTTTTGGATTATTTACTATCATTCATTCCTGTGTAATAATGGAATCAGTGTCTTGGTTATTTTTAATATCTTGAAATCAATGTTGCATTAAGTTTTCTTTATTTTTAAGTTTTATAAGGCTAAAATATATTGCTTTCACAAGTCTCAACGAATCTTATTACTACAACTCAAGTGAAAACCACATCAGTTACCTTTATCTAAATGATGGTATATTTCATTTTTGTATAACAAGCTAAGTTTGATCTAACGGTTGAAAGATATTAGCTTGAATATAATCAGGTTTTCATCTAACGGTGAATATTGAAAGCTTTGTTACCAAGGTAACATTGATTACAAACCCCGATTTGAAGACTATATAAAGGAGAACTCTAGCAACTGGGAAACTTAATCCCCACACCTCTTGTGTGATAGTAGTTGCGACTAGACTTGGTTCTCCTTTAACCTTAGGTTTTTCACGAAACCCTATAGGTTAACGACTTAAAGACTTCATTGGGATTCTAAGGCCAGACCCAACTATTTTCTCTGTAGTTGGGTGTTCTGATCTTGCTGTTTTCTATCGTGATTGAGTACTATCTTCTTTAAGATTTGCTCGAGACTTATTCTTCGATAGGCAAGATTGAAAAGTAGTCACAAACACCTTCGTCTCATCATTTGTGATTCCACAATATCTTGTTTCGTTAGTCGATTAAGATTATTGTGAGGTGATTGATAATACTAAGCTGTTCTTCGAGAATATAAGTCTTGTTTATCAATTGGTTCATGTTCACCTTGATTTATCAAAAGACGGAACAAAACTCATAGGTATATCTGTGGGAGACGGATTTATCTATACAATAGACTTTTATGTGTGATATAAATTTGTTTACCAAGTCTTCGACTTTGGGTCGTAGCAACTCTTAGTTGTGGGTGAGATCAGCTAAGGGAATCAAGTACGCAGAATCCGGCGTGGTTCAAGAGGCGTAATGTTAGAGCATAGCTCGGTCAACCTCGCATGCGTTGCTATCTTAAGCATGTTTGTCAATTTTAGTGATCAAAACTATAAGTCTTGATTTCTATCCTACATAGCTAAGTCTCGGACGAGGATAGAAAAGTGTAGTTGAGCTCAAGGACTTCATGGCGATTCATCATACAACGACTAAGATCTATACAAGGAACCGTGGAACTTCATCAACAAAAAAGTATGTGGAGACTTGAACTTATCTATCACTCAAAAGTCTATCTATTCTATCTCCTACTTCTTATGAGACAAAAGTCGTATACTATATAGACTAGATCATACACATTTGATATTTCGAGTTGAGCATTCATTGCTTATCTTTTATCTCGAAATCGTGTGTTGGTAAAGCGTTTCGCTTTGATCAAGTTTATCTTCACCTAGTGACGAAAATAATGAAAAGTTTCAATCACTTTGAGAATTGCTCTGACGTGAATTGGTCTGTGAATAACGGATACATAGCGTCTTCTGAGAATGTCTCAATGATTGAAATGACAGTTTAGATTACATAACCATGTATTCCTTGAACCGAAATTTTCGAACTTTGTTGATCAAGAGAAATCGGGAGGATTGTGGAATTGGCTTGCCAAGTCTGCGAACCCAGTCCGCAGACTCAGTCCACGAACTTCCGAGAGTTCTCGACCAAGAATTTCTGCCGGATTTTCCAAAACTCGTTTGTGTGCTAAGTCCGCGAACCCAGTCCGCGAACTGGCGGAAGTTCTCTTTCCGAGAATTTCTGCTGAGTTTGGAAAACTCAACCGATTAACTTAAGTCCGCGAACTTGTTTGTGAACTTAAGAGGTTATGATCTAAAGATGTGCTCTGAACATGAAACTTAAATTACTAAGGAATGCTTTATGCAAACCGTGGCTATAATGTTCATGAGCCGATTCAATCGAATCGAATCATCTTTGTTTCAATTGTGTCTTGTGTAGTTACATAAGATCTCATAGCAATTGAACAACTCTTTAACTAGTTCATTTGAGTCCATTGAACTAGTTATGGTGAAGAAGAACAAGGTTAATATGAAATGCTCATATGGTTAACCTTTTGGGTTACTATGTTGAACCAACATACATGTACACGTTTGGGCATGGTTTTCACGAACCCAGTAAACGTCTACCCAAGTGTGTGTGACAAGCTAAGTTTTCGATCTAACGGTTGAGAAATATTAGCTTGAATCTAAATCAGGTTTTCATTTAACGGTGAATAAGGATTGCTTTGTAACTAAAGCAAACCCTGATTTGAAGGAGACATCTAGAATTGTGCAAAACTAATCCCCACACGTCTGTGTGCTACTAATGCGCCCGCTAGAGTCGATCTCCATTAACCTTTGATTTTCTTCTCTAAAATCAGGTTAACGACTTAAAGACTTCATTGGGATTGTGAAGCCAGACCGATACTACTTTATCGTAGTTGTGTGATCTGATCTTGCATCTTCTACTGTACGAGTACAATCGATTGATTGGCTTGAGATCGTGAGAGTACTCCGATAGGAAAGATAAAGAAGTCACAAACATATTCGTCTCATTGTTTGTGATTCCTCGACAATCCGTTTGTGTAGTCAGGAAGGATTGTAGAGAGGTGATTGATTAATCTAGGTTGTTCTTCGGGAATATAAGACCAAATTATCAATTGGTTCATGTTCGCCTTGATTTTATATCAAAAGACGGAACAAAACCTATCTGTGGGAGACAAATTTATCCTTTTATAGACTTTTCTGTGTGAGACAGATCTGTTTATTATCAAGTCTATGATTTTGGGTTACATCAACTCTTGGTTATGGGTGAGATCAGCCAAGGGAATCAAGTGCGCAGTATCCTGCTGGGATCATAGGCGTAGGAGTACAACTGTACCTTGGATCGATGGGAGACTGATTGGGGTTCAACTATAGTCCAGTCCGAAGTTAGTTTGTAGTAGGCTAGTGTCTGTAGTGGCTTAATACAGTGTATATTCAATATGGACTAGGTCCCAGGGTTTTTCTGCATTTGCGGTTTCCTCGTTAACAAAACTTCTGGTGTTTGTGTTATTTCTTTTCCGCATTATATTTTATATAATTGAAATAATACAGGTTGTGCGTTAAGACCATTAACTTCTCTAATCCAACCTTTGGTTGTTGATTGTAGTTGATTGATCCTTGGACATTGGTCTTTGGTACCGTCCAAGTTATCTCTCTTTGATAAAGACTCGCAGATTTCTATTTGCTTGAGTAAAGATCAAATCAAGAGATTGAGATAATAACTCTTTGAGATACTTTTTATCTAGATTGAGTCTAACTGTCTAGTTGATTCTCTAGCAAAGTATTTCGGAGTTAGTCCATACAGATTGCTAATCGAAATATTGGGTGGTTTTGTTAGACTCCCGCTTTTTCAATTGGTATCAGAGCAGGCAAACACGTTCAAGACCTAACAAGTCTGTATTTTTAGCGATTTGACTTTATGGACAGAGGTGCTATCTCTATTAACGTACCACCAGTCTTCGATGGCTCCAATTAATTATGGTGGAAAATTGTTATGCGAGTTTTTCTTCAATCGCATGATTTTCAATCATGGGTATATGTGGTGAATGGTTATGATGCGCCCGTTGTTGCAGCTGGAGACGGAACTGTTCCCAAGAATATTGGTGAATATAATGCTGCCGAGATTCTTGCTGCAAAGCAGAATTCTGAAGGGTTAAATGCTATCATACATGCCATTGCCCCAAGTCTTCAACACCATGTGTCTAATTGCACTAGGTCTAAAGATGCTTGGGATATCTTAGAAACCGTAATTGAAGGAAACTCCAGTGAAAAGGAAGCTAGGCTTCAAAACCTTAATTCCGATTGGGAGAACCTTCGTATGGCAGATGTAGAAACATTTGATGAGTTTAATCACAAAGTGTCTGAAATTGTTAATGCATCTTTTGCATTGGGTAAGACTATTCCTGAAAAGGACATTGTGATGAAAATTCTCAGATCGCTGCCATCTAGATACGAGTCTAAGAAGCATGACATCGTTGAGGGGAATAACCTCAATAATCTTTCCAGAAACACCTTGGTTGGGAAGCTAAAGATCTTTGACCATAAGCATACATCCAAAGTCTGTAAGGATGTTGCCTTTAAAGCACAGAAGAGCACTAAATTACTTGCCAAAGGTAAATGTGTTCATGTCTTTGAGGATGATCAGTCTGAGAATGATTTTTCAGATGAAGACCTTGACAAGTCGGTCTCCTTGATCACAAGACAGTTTAGTGATCTTCTGTCGAAGAGAAGTAAACGGTTTTCAAGAGACAAACTTAGGTCATCAGACAAACCTCGCGGTCGCGTACCTCCTAAAACAGGGATGCTGACGAGGCTGATGACGAGGACATGCCTCAGTGCTTTAAGTGTAAGGGTTTTGGCCATTTTGCTAACGAATGACCAGATCGTAGAAAATACACTGGGAACAAAGGTCTAGCTGTAACACTTGATGAAATGTCTGAAACCTATGATTCCGATGAAGATAGGAAATCAAGTGTAGGGCTCCTTGGTGAAAACATCGATTTTGATACTTGTAGCAATACATATATCAACCTCAATAGATTCGGAGAAGAAGGAAACCCAATCAAGATGGAAGATTCTCTAACTGAAAACCCTGTCAGTAATGTTTCAGGATCTACTGTATGTCTAGCTGCTTGCACATATCAGATGCCTGAATACTATCCAAGTTTGACGTGCTCGTTTTGTTCGATGAAGGGACACGAACTATCAAGGTGTTACAAGTACAAGCACCAAATAAGGAACGCCATCAAACTTCAACGAAGAGCAGATCGATTAGCAAGGAAGCTGAAACTTGCTCAGAAGACCGCCGAGGTATGTAGGATCTTATCTTCGTCTAAGAAGTTGGTTTCTAGGGATAGAGTAAGACCATTTGAAAAGAAAGTATGGTCGAATCGTTTTGATAGACAAAAGTCTGAAGATTCCTCCCTTGAGAAAAAAGATGGACAAATCGTTGTTCATCACAACACAACTTGATTGTGTTGTTGGGAAAATCTTATCTCATGTGCCTGATCGAAAAAAGACAAGATTGAGTGCTGATTCAGGCTTCAATAAAGTTTTTCCTTCTTTTATTAGATTTGTTATTTTCTGTGTATCAAATAAAAATAAAGGGTTATTATCGACAATTCTACTCTTTATAGGGTTTTAGAGTTGGCGTATACGAACCTGTCAATAGGTTTCGAACCCTACATTCCTTTTTCCTTTTTGACATCCTATATAAGATTGCTTGTTGAGTTAGGTGATTCAATCACACAAATCCAGTTGTTTATAACTGTTCTCAAAGCACCATGTCAGATGGAAAGGATGTCAACATGATTGTTAAATCTTCAATCAAGGAAAAAGAAAAATCTCCTGTTTCTAAGTCCCTGAAAAGAAAAAGAAGGAATACAAGAAATCCCAGGGATGTGCCTTCTAACTCTCAGAAGTTTTCCGATGTTCTTGATGAGTTGAAGGAAGTAAGAAAGGAGATTTATGAAATAAAGGATTTTGTGTCAAAGTCCTTAGAAATTCAGAGAGCCTTGGCACGACATAATCAGCCAAGACAGTTCGTTGATATAAACTCCTATCTTTGTGAACCATATGTTCCAATGGTTGTTGAAAACAAGCAGTTCGGGAATGATGCTGAATTTCTCAAAGGCGTTGTCGCCTAGAATGTCTTCTTTTTAGATTAGTTGGAAGAATAACTAGTGCTTTGAATAGTGATGATTGACTACACATAACTATTTTTGTTTTCATCTTCTTATGTTACTTTTTAGGTTTATTGGTTTTAAATTCTAAAAATATTTGGAAGATGATGTTTATTGCAGTATTTTAATGGTTTGTGATATTGCAATATTTTTATGGAATATGTATTGTTTACGTCCGTGAACTTGAAGGTCTCATGTTGCAGTCAAAAGTAAAGTCGTTCATGAATCGGTATTCGTATTGATGAAAGGACGAATAGACTTTTGACATATACAAAAGGTATGCCTATGCAGTCATGTATTGATGGAAAATAGGATAAAATCTTTTGTTCAACAAGGATAAAGTCTATTATGTCATTATGATGGAAAATAGAATAGATCCTTGTATGTTATCCACGGTATTGATCTTCATTGATCCATTTTATTATGTTTGACCGTGAAGGCTCCATTGTGTGTCTTACGTTGAGCACCTTACAACTAAGTCAATTTACCTTGGCTTTGTTGGTGGTTCCATAAGATACTATATGTCGAGCATTAGGAACTAAATTAATCAACTAGTTTGATTATTTAGTTAGTACTCCATAAGTCTTCTTTCTTATGTTGAGTACATGTACGATTAAGGTTGTCATATTCTATGATGAACTTAGTCGGGATTCCATAAGTTCTTTTATGTTGAGCCCAAAATAATTAAATTGATTACTTCGGTGATTAGTTTGGTTGTTTGTATTCCAATTAGATTAATTATAGGTTCTCTTGTAATTAATATAGTTGAGTTTTCATATATTCCACAAGTTCTTGTGTTGAGTATATGAAAGGCTACACTATCATTTTCTTTGGTTAATGTAGTCATATATTCCGTAAGGTTTTCCTTATGTTGAGTATTTGAACGGTTAAGTTAGTCATCTCCGTGTGATTGACTAGTCGTAGCTCCGTGAGTTTACTTATGTTGAGCACTTTCAATTAAATTGATCACTTTTGTGGTTTGATTTAGTTGCGTATTCCAATTGAATTAATCATGGGTTTACTTGTGGTCAATTTAGTTGAGCTTTGGATATAGAAAATCATTCCTATGGTTTTTGGTGTCCAATAAAAAATCCTTCTTTTCCTTCGAAATTAAGGTCGCTCTTGTTGTTCTCTCGGGAATGACATCAAATGGGGGAGAGTTCTTTTTGAACTTGTGCTTAATGGTAATATCTTGCGGGGAGTGTGGATGTGGAATTTTATAGGGGTTATCTTGTATCTTAAAACTCCTTGATGAATGTTGTTAGCTTCGGCTATTAGATTGCATCTAAATTAAGTTGGTATGTATTTTTGTTTTGGTCATGAAATGTCTCTTGTGGAAATTCCATTATGATCCCATTCTTGTACCTTTGCCAATTTTATTGAAAAAAAGGAGGAGAAATATTGTAGTTCACACTACAAATACATATGGTTTTCGGATCATTGTGTAAGGGGGAGTGGTTTCCATGATCGAGATGGAGTATTGACTAAGGGGGAGTGATACATATCACCGTAGTATTATTGTTAAAGTCATGATACAATTGGACTTTGATGTTATATAATAATACTATGACACTGTATAATAATGATCGAGAATCTCGATTTCTCTCATTGTTATAGCTACGGATCTTCAACAACGATGGTGCTAAACTTACAACCTTTTGTATCATTGGAGTACTTGGAAGGACGAAGATTTCAAGGAACGTTGAAGATTAGACTATGGAATAGGAGCCACTAAAGTTTATCTTTTTTGCATTCCATATGTATTAATAGTTTTGTCACTAAAATTGACAAAGGGAGAGATTGTTAGAGCATAGCTCGGTCAACCTCGCATGCGTTGCTATCTCAAGCATGTTTTTCAATGTTAGTGATCAAAAATATAAGTCTTGATTTCTAGCCTACATAGCTAAGTCTCGGACTAGGATAGAAAAGTGTAGTTGAGGTCAAGGACTTCATGGCGATTCATCATACAACGACGAAGATCTATACAAGGAACCGTGGAACTTCATCAACAAAAAGGTATGTGGAGACTTGAACTTATCTATTACTCAAAAGTCTATCTCTTCTATCTCCTACTTCTTATGATACAAAAGTCGTATGCTATATAGACTAGATCATACACATTTGATATTTCAAGCTGAGCATTTATTGCTTATCTTTTATCTCGAAATCGTGTGTTGGTAAAGCGTTTCGCTTTGATCAAGTTTATCTTCACCTAGTGACGAAAGTCATGAAAATTTTCAATCACTTTCAGAACTGCTCTGACGTGAATCGGTTTGTGAATAATGGCTACATAGCGTCCTCTGAGAATGTCTCAATGATTGAAATGAGAGTTTAGATGACATAACCTTGTATTCCTTGAACCGAAGTTTTCGAACTTTGTTGATCAAGAGAAATCGGGAGGATTGTGGAATTGGCTTGCCCAGTCCGCGAACTGTCGGAAGTTCTCGACCGAGAATTTCTGCCGGATTTTCCAAAACTCGTTTGTGTGCTAAGTCCGCGAGCTCAGTCCGTGAACTGGCGGAAGTTCTCTTTCCGAGAATTTTTGCTGAGTTTGGAAAACTCAACCAATTAACTTAAGTCCGCGAACTTGTTTGTGAACTTAAGAGGTTTTGATCTAAAGATGTGCTCTGAACATGAAACATTAAATTACTAAGGAATGCTTTATGCAAACCGTGGCTATAATGTTCATGAGCCGATTCAATCGAATCGAATCATCTTTGTTTCAATTGTGTCTTGTGTAGTTACATAAGATCTCATAGCAATTGAAAAACTCTTTAACTAGTTCATTTGAGTCCATTGAACTAGTTATGGTGAAGAAGAACAAGGTTAATATGAAATGCTCATATGGTTAACCTTTTGGGTTACTATGTTGAACCATCATACACGTACACGTTTGGGCATGGTTTTCACGAACCCAGTAAACGTCTACCCAAGTGTGTGACAAGCTAAGTTTTCGATCTAACGGTTGAGAAATATTAGCTTGAATCTAAATCAGGTTTTCATCTAACGGTGAATAAGGATTGCTTTGTAACTAAGGCAAAACCCTGATTTGAAGGCTATATAAAGGAGACATCTAGCATTGTACAAAACTAATCCCCACACGTCTGTGTGCTACTAGTGTGCCCGCTAGAGTCGATCTCCATTAACCTTTGATTTTCTTCTCTAAAATCAGGTTAATGACTTAAAGACTTCATTGGGATTGTGAAGCCAGACCGATACTACTTTATCGTAGTTGTGTGATCTGATCTTGCATCTTCCATCGTACGAGTACAATCGATTGATTGGCTTCAGATCGTGAGAGTTCTCCGATAGGCAAGATAAAGAAGTCACAAACATCTCCGTCTCACTGTTTGTGATTCCTCGACAATCCGCTTGTGTAGTCAGGAAGGATTGTAGAGAGGTGATTGATTAATCTAGGTTGTTCTTCGGGAATATAAGACTGGATTATCAATTGGTTCTTGTTCACCTTGATTTTATATCAAAAGACGGAACAAAACCTAGGGTTTATCAGTGGGAGACAGATTTATCCTTTTATAGACTTTTCTGTGTGAGACAGATTTGTTTATTATCAAGTCTATGATTTTGGGTTACATCAACTCTTGGTTGTGGGTGAGATCAGCTAAGGGAATCAAGTGCGCAGTATCCTGCTGGGATCAGAGGCGTAGGAGTACAACTGTACCTTGGATCGGTGGGAGACTGATTGGGGTTCAACTATAGTTCAGTCCGAAGTTAGTTTGCAGTAGGCTAGTGTCTGTAGCGGCTTAATACAATGTGTATTCAATCTGGACTAGGTCCCGGGGTTTTTCTGCATTTGCGGTTTCCTCGTTAACAAAACTTCTGGTGTCTGTGTTATTTCTTTTCCGCATTATATTTTATATAATTGAAATAATACAGGTTGTGCGTTAAGATCATCAACTTCTCTAATCCAACCTTTGGTTTTTGATTGTAGTTGATTGATCCTTGGGCATTGGTCTTTAGTACCGTCCAAGTTATTTCTTTTTGATAAAGACTCGCAGATTTCTATTTGCTTGAGTAAAGATCAAATCGAGAGATTGAGATAATAACTCTTTGAGATACTTTTTATCTAGATTGAGTCTGACTGTCTAGTTGATTCTCAATCAAAGTATTTCAGAGTTAGTCCATACAGATTGCTAATCGAAATATTGGGTGGTGTTTTTAGACCCCCGCTTTTCACGTAAGGAACACAATTGTAACTTGATCAGTGTGAGATTGGTTAGGTCTCAACTACATTCCAGTCAGAAGTTAACTTGGAGTAGGCTAGTGTCTGTAGCGGCTTAATATAGTGTGGTGTTCAAATTCTGACTAGGTCCCGGGGTTTTTCTGCATTTGCGGTTTCCTCGTTAACAAAATTTCTGGTGTCTGTATTATTTCATTTCCACATTATATTTTGTCATATAATATAAATATCACAGGTTGTGTGTAGTTCAATCAATTAGTGAATCCAACCCTTGGTTGTTGATTATATTGATTGACACTTGAACATTGGTCTTTGGTACCGTTCAAGTTGTTTCACATAATAATCAGGCTCACAGATTTCTATCTGTTTGATTTGCTGATTACATTGTGAAACAGAGATACAACTCTTGGATATACCTTTCTTGAGATTGAGTCTGACTGTCTAGTTGATTCTCTCGAAAGTATATTGGAGTTTCTCCATACAGATTGTTGGGCGAAATATTGGGTGTGTTTGTTAGACCCCCGCTTTTTCACATTTTACATAAATCGTGGGAAGAATTTGTGTTTCATAAGGGTAACTTTGTCCGACTCGCGTAAAAATATAAAATTGTACCTAGTTAACGAGTTGATTACGATTTTTGCTCTCCTAAGATCTCTTTTTGCTCTCCCTTTAACAAAAATCCATAAAAATCTCACCTCTCTCATGTGGCTCCTCTCTGACGAAGAAAGGATATGAAGGTTTTTCATCAGAGAGACATACATACCATATAACATATTGTTGGTCACTGATTGAATGTTAAATGTGTGTTGTGTGGAGTGTGTTGATATTTGGTGGGTTGTCTGGAACAAGAGAAATGCAAGACTTTATTAAGGAAAGTATAAGCACATTAATCAACTCTTGTATGAAGTTAAATATTTGCTCTACAACTGGTCTTTAGGAACCAATTTTTTTTGACAACATCTCTTTAAACAGATTGTTGTTCAATTGGGATGGAGTGACGGGAATGACTTAAATTGGTTAGCAGTCAGTTTTGGTTTATGTTTTATCACTTTTATTTAGCTGCAGCTATTATTATTTTTTAGGGCCTTTTAGCTACTATGTAGCTTATCTGTAACATTTTCATGGAAGTCACTCCGTTGTGGTAACCATGCTTTTCTTCCTAATATATCTTGCCCTTTTTGAGTAAAAAAAAAGTGTGTTTCCGATGGGACTCATTTTAAAGCACAGTTTAATAGTGCAGATTATATTTAGAGAATATTACAAATTGCTCATATATACTATAAGGACCCGATTCACAAAATCATCGTACAGGTACAAACTATTAACAAAATGGTCATACTTCTGTTAAGAAGGGAGATAAGTGGTGACTCACAGTTAAATATGTCAATAAAATTACTTATGTGTCATTCCTATTTACCCCCATACACAATTTTATATTTTTCTTTTATTATAATATAATTGTTTTGATGGTGGTGTTGATTGTAGGTGGTGGTGCCCCTGCTTACATATCGTTACACCGTATTATGGATCGTTTAACCACCTTCAGGATCATTACACCGCATTCATATTTGGATCACCAAATTTTTCAGATCCCATTATATGTTTTATTGAACAGCAGAAAAATGTGAATTCCTTTTTTGACATGCGTTGTTATATAAAACAACTACATAATAAATAATCAAACAACAATTATATTGTGAATACATTCTTATCATAATATACATTTTTTATTTATGATAAAATAACCAAAATTCACATGTTTGATTTTCTTTATAAGTGCATTTTTTTCCTATGATGAATCACAGGTCAAAATGAAAAAGTGGGGGTCTAGCAACCTCACCCAATATTTCGTTTAGGAAATCTGTATGGACAAACTCCAATATAATTCCAAGAGAATCAACTAGAAAGTCAGACTCAATCAATGGAAATATATCCAAGAATGGTATCTCTATTTCACAATGTAATCAGCAAATAAAACAGATAGAAATCCGCGAGCCTGATTGTTATGTGAAACAACTTGAACGTTACCAAAGACCAATGTTTAAGTGTCAATCAATTTATATCAACAACCAAAGGTTGTATTATCTAATTGATTGAACTACTTACAACCTGTGATATTTCAATTATAAAGAAAATACAATGCGGAAAAGAAATAACAAAGACACCAGAAATTTTGTTAACGAGGAAACCGTAAATGCAGAAAAACCCCGGGACCTAGTCTAGATTTGAACACCACATTGTATTAAGCCGCTACAGACACTAGCCTACTACAAGTTAACTTCGGACTGGAATGTAGTTGATCCCTAACCAATCTCACACTGATTAAGGTACAGTCGAATTCCTTACGCCTCTGAATCCCAGCAGAATTCTACGCACTTGATTCCCTTAGCTGATCTCACCCACAACTAAGATTTGCTATGACACAAAATCGAAGACTTGATAAACCAATTTGTCTCACGCAGAAAAGTCTACTGAATAGATAAATCTGTCTCCCACAGAAATACCTATGAGTTTTGT
The DNA here is from genome assembly GCF_003573695.1 of Papaver somniferum. Lineage (NCBI taxonomy): Eukaryota > Viridiplantae > Streptophyta > Magnoliopsida > Ranunculales > Papaveraceae > Papaver > Papaver somniferum. Next base: position 113,505,782 of record NC_039366.1, on the reverse strand, counting down.
TCCGTCTTTTGATAAATCAAGGTGAACATGAACCAATTGATACACCGGACTTATATTCCCGAAGAACAGCCTAGTAATATCAATCACCTCACAATAATCTTAATCGTATGGTAGCGAAACATAACATTGTGGAATCACAAACGATGAGACGAAGATGTTTGTGAGTACTTTTCATCTTGCCAATCGGAGAATAAATCTCGAGCAAATCTTAGAGAAGGTAGTACTCAATACAATAGAATACAACAAGATCAGAACACGCAACTACAAAGAAAATAGTTGGGTATGGCTTCACAATACCAATGAAGTCTTTAAGTCATTAACATATAATGGTTTTAGGAAAAACCTAGGTTAAAGGAGAATCGACTCTAGTCACAACTAACATCACACAGGAGGTGTGGGGATTAGGTTTCCCAGTTGCTAGAGTTCTCCCTTATATAGTCTTCTAATCAGGGTTTGCAATCAATGTTACCTTGGTAACAAAGCATTCAATACTCACCGTTAGATGAAAACCTGATTAGACTCAAGCTAATATCTTTCAACCGTTAGATCGAACTTAGCTTGTTACACACAAATGAAAAGTGACTTCATTTAGATATGGGTAACCGTACCTAAACGTGTAAACCTTGTTGGCTCAACAATAATTGACCGAAGTTATCCATATGAACACTTTCATATCAACCTTGTTCATCTTAATCACAACTAGTTCAAATAATTTAAATGAAACTAGTTCCAGAGTTGTTCAATTGTTTATATTCTCATAGAAGTATACAAGACACAATTAAAGCAAAATCGATTTTGATTGACTCGAATCAATTCATGAACATTATAGCCACGATTTGCAAAAGATTGCATTCCTTAATACACAAATGTATTAGTTTATGAACAAACCGATTTTAGAACATAACCTACTCAAGTATGCAAACGGGTACGCATACCTAAGTGGCCGGACTTAGTTTGGGTTCGCCAATATGCGCACAGGTATGCATACCTTCCAAACTCAGTTAAATTCCAGAACTTGAATTTACGCCAGTACGCATACGGGTATGCATAATAAGTTCCGGACTTTCAAATAACCAATCAGTATGCATACGGGTATGCATACTATGGTTCTCGGACTTGGAATAACTTGCAATAGATAGCATACAAGTACGCATATTGTGCTATATCCAGTCATGGTTACTTGTTATAAACTCTCAGTTCAATCATTGAAACATTATTAGAAGACGGGAATAGCTGTCTCACACAAACTATTAGCTTCAAAGCAATTTTCAAGTGATCGACTGATCAATACGAAACATTCTGAGTCTACATCAAATGACTGTCTCACACAAATCATGTAAGATGTTACCAGGCGATTTTCACATGATCATCTTTTGACTTTCTTCAAGAATATAATATGAACTTGGTTAAAGCGAAAGCTTGCCAACACATATTTCGAGAAATATGTAAGCGAGTTAAACTCAACTCAAGATATCAAATTTGTATAATCGAAGTCTGTATAGCTATACGACTTTTGTCTCAAATAGGAGATAGAGTAGATAGACTTTTAAGTGATAGATGAGTTCAAGTATCCACATACCTTTTGTTGATGAAGTTCCACAAGATCCCCTTAGTAGTTCTTCGTCTTCAATCGATGAACGCCGCGAAGTCTAAAGCTCTACTACACTTTCTATCATAATCCGAGACTTAGCTATAAGTAGACTAGAAATCAAGACTTATAGTTTTGGCAACTAAACTTGACAAACAAGCTTGAGATAGCAACGCTTGCGAGTTCGACCGAGCAGTGCTCCAACAATCTCCCCCTTTATCAATTTTAGTGACAAAACTATCAATACATATGGATTACAAAATAAATAAACTTTGTAGCTTCTCATCCAAATGCTTGATTTCCTTGGTTCTTCAACATTACTCGAAATCTTCGTCACTTCCAAGTACTCCAGTGAATATGAACGTGTTCAACTCAGCATCACAGTTGTTGAAGATCCATAGCCATAACAATGAGAAAACAATAGCTCTCAATCATTGTTATACAGTGTCATAGTATTATTACACAACATCAAAGTCCAATTGTATTACAACTTTGACAACAATACTATGGTGATATGTATCACTCCCCCTTAGTTAATACTTCATTTCATAATGAAAACCACTCCACCTTACATAATGATCCGTAAACTGTATGTATTTGTAGTGTGAACTACACATTAATTATCCCCCTTGTTGTCAATATAAATTGGCAAAGGTATTAAAACTAGTGGGATCATAATGAAATTCTCATGGAGATACTTCATGACTAAAAGAGAACATATCAACTTTGTTTCGATGATTTCACATAGTCGAAACTTAGTGTATTCATCAAGGAGTTTATAAAGATACAAGATAACTTCTACAGTATTCCATAGCCGCGCTCCCCACAAGGATTTGGCAATTAAACACAAGTTTAATTAAGAACTCTCCCTCATAAAAGGTCATTCCCGAAAGAACAATAAGAGTGACCTTACTTTTACAAGAAAATAAGGATTTCTTTAGACATTAACAAATCACATGAAACATGAATTTGTATCCAGAAATCTCAATTAAATTAACCACAAGAGAACCCATGATTAATTTAATCGGAAATGCTTAACATAAGAGAACTTACGGAGCCGCACAGTACTTGCACAAAGAAGTGGATCAGGAAAAGATCAATACTGCGGAATATTCGAAGATTTATTTCATTTTCCTCAATATTTGCATAATGATTTCATATACTTAATCTTTGTTATCAAAAGTTTATTCTATCGTCCATCAATATTTGCATAATGATGTATAATAAACTTAACTTTTGACATATATGGGACGATCATAGTTCAGAGACGCAAACAGACATATCCCATACTAATTTTTGCAATATATAAAACCAATAAAGATTAATATTGCAATATCATCTTCCAAATAAACTTTAGAATTTAAATAAATAAATCTAAAAACATTGCAAGATGAAAATCGTTGGAAATAGCTATGTGTACTCACAATAATTGCTATTCCAAACCCTAGTTATCCTTCTCAAAACACAAGAATAAATTCTCATAAGAAGTTTCTTAGACATTAAGACCTTTGAAGAATTCTTTATCGTCCCCGAACTCCTTGTCGTCAACAGCCATTGGAACATAAGGTTCATGAAGAAATGAGTCAATTTCAACAAACCTTCTTGACTGATGCCGAACCAAAACCTTTTGAATTTCAAGAGTCCTAAAAACAATAGCCTTTATTTGCTGCATCTCCTTTCTTGTTTCCTTCAACTCTTCAAGAACACCAGAAAACTTCTGAAGATTTGAAGGGACAACCGTTGGATTTCTTACATTCCTCCATTTTATTTTCAAGGAAGAGGGTATCGGAGATTTATCTTTTTCCTTCATGAATGATGGCTTAACAATCATATTAACTTCTTTTCCATAAAAAGTCATAATGCTCGGAGTTTACATTCAAGTATGGGTTTGTGAGAGAAATTCACAAAGCAAGCTCTACAAGCAAACTTGTGATAAAAAGAGTTTTTTTTTTTAAAGAAAGGAAAAAGGAATGTAGGGTTACGGAACCTTGATACAAATAAGAAGATTTACGTACGCACAATTCTCATCCCTAAAGAAGGTAGAATTTTCGATTTTAACCCTCTTTTAATGAATCAAAACATGGAAACATCTTTTCAATACCAAACTAGGATATGAAAAAGATCAACCGAAAACCAAGAAAACAAAAAGAATAAAAATAAAATTCTTTTTCTTAAGGCCTGAAGATGCTAAGATCTTGTCTCTTTGGGATCAGGCACTTGAGACAAGAAGCACAGCCAACACAATTAAGCTGTGTTGGGTGAACAATAATCTTTCCACCATGACCTTTTTGGAAAGAGTTCCTAAAATCCTCTTTCATAGAATGTTTAGACCTTGTTCTTTTCTGCAGTGGTCTAACTTTTTCTTTAGGAATTAACTTCTTTGGAGAATAGTTGAGTTTACATACCTCATACGACTTCCGAACAAGTTTAAGCTTGTTTGTAAATCGATTTGCTCTTTGTTAAAGTTTATTGACATATCTTACTTTATGCTTGTTCTTGAAACAACTAGAGAGTCTGTGACCCTTAATAGTACAGTAAGAACATGTAAAAGTGGAGGATGGTTCAGACACCATAGCGGAGCAAACTGCTAGACAGATTGTAGTACATGAAACATTAGAAATAGAATTTCCAAAAACAGAGAAAAATCCATTTTGTCCTCCACAATAGTTGAAGAAGTTTCTCCAGGAAAAATATTAAGATTGATGTGATTATTGCTATAATTATCAAAAAAAATATTTTCGACAAGGAGTGCAACACTTGATTTTTCATCTTCATTTGAATCATAGTGATCAGACATTTCATCAAGAGTTGTAGCAAGACCTTTGTTCCCAGTGTATTTTCTACGATTTGGATACTCCTTGGAAAAATGACCAAAACCTTTACACTTGAAGCACTGAGGCATATCCTCATCATCAGTTTTGACTGTATCCCTGTTTTTAGGAGGAACCCGGTGATGAGGACCATGAAGTTTAACTGATGATCTAGGCTTATCTCTGACGAACCGTTTACTTCTCTTGAAAATAAGATCTTTAAACTGTCTTGTGATCAGAGAGACTGAATGATCAGGATATTCATCTGACAAATCAGTCTCAATAGGATCATCTACAGAGTTTCCAACACATTTACTCTTGTCAAGCAATTTTGTGTTCTTTTGTGCTTTGAAAGCAATATCCTTTCCAGATTTGGATGTATGCTCATGATCAAAGATCTTTAACTTCCCAACCAGAGTATTTCTGGATAGAGTATTAAGGTTATTTCCTTGAACGATGGCATGTTTCTTAGAATCGTATTTGGCTGGTAACGATTTGAGAATTTTCATCACAATGTCCTTTTCAGGAATAATCTTACCTAATGCAAAAGATGCATTAATAATTTTAGCCACTTTGTGATTAAAATCATTAAATGAATCTTCATCAGCCATACGAAGGTATTCCCAATCAGAATTTAGGTTTTGAAGCCTAGCTTCTTTCTCAGAGGAGTTTCCTTCGAATACCGTTTCTAAGATATCCCGGGATTCTTTATACTTAGTGCACATAGTCACATGGTGCTGAAGATCTGGGATAATGGCATAGCATTTAATCCGTCGGAATTTGCTTAATTTGCAGCAAGAATCTCGGCAGCATCATATTTACCAATATCCTTTGGAACAATTACATCGCCTTCTGTAACTACCGGAGGATCATAGACAATAACTACATGAAGTATGAACCCATGATTGAAAATCACGCGCTTGAAGAAAGGCACGCATAGCAATTTTCCAACATAAGTAATTCGAGCCATCGAATATTGGAGGTACGTTATAGAGATAACACTTCTGTCCATAGAGTCAGATGGCTCCAAACACAGACTTATGAGGTCTTAACGTGTTTGCCTGCTCTAATACCAATTGAAAAAGCGGGGGTCTAACAACCTCACCTAATATTTCGTTTAGGCAATATGTATGGACAAACTCAAATATAATTCCAAGAGAATCAACTTGACAGTCAGACTCAATCAATGAAAATATATCCAAGAGTTGTATCTTTGTTTCACAATATAATCTGCAAATCAAACAAATATAAATCCGCGATCCTGATTATTATGTGAAACAACTTGAACGGTACCAAAGACCAATGTTCAGGTGTCAATCAATTTATATCAACAACCAAAGGTTGGTTTATCTAATTGATTGAACTACGCACAACTTGTGATATTTCAATTACATAGAAAATATAATGCGGAAAAGAAATAACACATACACCATAAATTTTGTTAACGACGAAACCGTAAATGCAGAAAAACCTCGGGACCTAGTCCAGATTTGAACACCACACTGTATTAAGCTGCTACAGACACTAACCTACTACAAGTTAACTTCGGACTGGAATGTAGTTGAACCCTAACCAAACTCACATTGATTAAGGTACAGTCGCGTTTCTTACGCCTCTGAATCCCAGCTGGACTCTACGCACTTGATTCCCTTAGCTGATCTCACCCACAACTAAGAGTTGCTACGACCCAAAGTCGAAGACTTAATAAACCAATCTATATCACACAGAAAAGTCTATTGAATAGATAAATTTGTCTCCCACATAAATACCTATGAGTTTTGTTCCGTCTTTTGATAAATCAAGGTGAACATGAACCAATTTATATACCGAACTTATATTCCCGAAAAACAACCTAGTAATATCAATCACCTCACAATAATCTTAGTCGTATGGTACCGAAATAAGATATTGTGGAATCACAAACGATGAGACGAAGATGTTTGTGACTACTTTTGATCTTGCCTATCGGATAATAAATCTCGAGCAAATTTTAGAGAAGATAATACTCAATACGATAGAATACAGCAAGATCAGAACACACAACTGCAGAGAAAATAGTTGGGTCTGGCTTCACAATCCCAATGAAGTCTTTAAGTCGTTAACTTGTAATGGTTTTAGGAAAAACCTTGGTTAAAGGAGAATCAACTCTAGTCGCAACTAGTATCACACAGGAGGTGTGGGGATTAGGTTTCCCAGTTGGTAGAGTTCTTCCTTATATAGTCTTCTAATCATGGTTTGCAATCAATGTTACCTTGGTAACAAAGCATTCAATATTCAACGTTAGATGAAAACCTGATTAGACTCAAGCTAATATCTTTCAACCATTTGATCGAACTTAGCTTGTTACACACACATGAAAAGTGACTTCATTTAGATATGGGTAACTGTACCTAAACGTGTACACCTTGTTGGCTCAACAATAGTTAACCGAAGTTATCCATATGAACACTTTCATATCAACCCTGTTCATCTTAACCACAACTAGTTCAAATGACTCAAATGAAAATAGTTCTAGAGTTGTACAATTGTTTATATTCTCATAGAAGTATACAAGACACAACTGAAGCAAAATCGATTTTGATTCCCTCGAATCAATTCATGAACATTATTGCCACGGTTTGAAAAAGATTGCATTCCTTAATATATAAATGTATTAGTTCATGAACAAACCAATTTTAGAACATAACCTACTCAACTATGCAAACGGGTACGCATATCTAAGTGTCGGACTTGGTTTGGGTTTGCCAGTATGCGAACAGGTATGCATACCTTCGAAATTCAGTTAAATTCCGAAACTTGAATTTACGCTACTACGCATACGGGTATGCATAATAAGTTCCCGTACTTTCAACTAACCAACCAGTACGTATACGGGTATGCATACTATGGTTCTCGGACTTGGAATAACTTGCAACAGATAGCATACAAGTACGCATACTGTGCTTTATCCAATCATGGTTACTTGTTCTAAACTCCCAGTTCAATCATTAAAACATTCTTATAAGAAGAGAATAGATGTCTTACACAAACTATTAGCTTCAAAGCAATTTTCAAGTGATCGAATGATCAATACGAAACATTCCCAGTCTACATCAAATGACTGTCTTACACAAATCATGTAAGATGTTACCAGGCGATTTTCACATGATCATCTTTTGACTTTCGTCAAGAATATAAGATGCACTTGGTTAAAGCGAAAGCTTGCCAAAAAATATTTTGAGAAATATGTAAGCGAGTTAAACTCAGCTCGAGATATCAAATGTCTATAATCGAAGTCTATATAGTTATACGACTTTGGTCTCAATAGGAGATAGAGTAGATAGACTTTTGAGTGATAGATGAGTTCAAGTCTCCATATACCTTTTGTTAATGAAGTTCCACAAGCTCCCCTTAGTAGTTCTTCGTCTTCAATCGATGAACGTTGTGAAGTCTAAAGCTCAAATACACTTTCTATCCTAATCCGAGACTTAGCTATAAGTAAACTAGAAATCAAGACTTATAGTTTTGGCAACTAAACTTGACAAACAAGCTTGAGATAGCAATGCTTGCGAGTTTGACCGAGCAGTGCTCTAACAAAAATTATAAGTTATTTAAATTAAAGACAAATACCGCACGTGCAGACTTGTTGAAGTAGTTCAACACATTGTTGTACGAAGAACAGATTATGGCACTATATAATAATAAAAAAAACTTATGCAAAGCAGGATAGGTGCTCCGCATAAACAAGAAGGAAATTACCATAAAGATATATGATTGGTTTTATAAATGACAATTAACAAAAGTTTTTTATTAATTACAAAAACGATTTTTAAAAGATATTAATTAGTTATAAGGAAAAAATATTTTCTTGTCATAAACTAATGTTTATTTGTTAAGATGGCTTGTGTCTTAGATTAGGATTTTCACGTACTTGGAAAAAAAAAATTTCTTCTTATAAACCAATATTTATTTACTAAGATGTCTTGTGTCTTAGATTAGGGTTTCCATATTAAATAAACTGGAAAAAAAGTTATGGTCTGGTTTTTTCTTCTTCAAGCTGCTGCTTCTACATGTTCTTGGGTTTAGTAGGATTACCGACGACATTTATGAAAACTGTTACAAGGATGCTCGTCATGACCTTGCACGTGTTGTTTGTGGTGGACATCAATAGTGTCATGTGTTCTGCTTCGACTGCTATGTCTTGTGTTCTGATGGTGGACATCAATAGTTGAATTCTCACGACTGAAATATTTGGTGTCAGATTAAATATGGTTTCTGATAATGTCATTTTTATTATATGTCGGACATGAAATTAGTAGTAGTACAATAGTAATGTAACTAGCTCCCCGAACTTGGAAATATTCCCGTAGTTAGTATAAGCTATATGTTACATTCTATCTTCTTGCCTGCTACGGTATGTCTTTGAGGTTATTGTATTGGTCATCGCAAATTGAAACTTACCTGGTGGGTGTGCTCTTGTCGGTTAACCTGGTGCCTGTCTGACATCGTTATGGATCCTCTTGGTTTTGGTCAATTATGAAGTACCTGATTCCCACTATTCCGGAATTGGTTTGCTTTGATCTCAGACTGTTTTTTACAGTACATTACATATATTGTTCGTTACTTTGTTGGTCCGCCTTGGAATTCGACTATGATATCACTGGCATCGTCAAAAATAAATTAGTTGCTTACTTAGCTAACCTCTGGAACTTTCGTGACCCGGTTATCATTATGTACACCTTGGTCTTGTTCCTTATCTGCCTACATTGGAAGGCGTCGGAGACGCGAGGATGAGGTACATATTGATTCGGTTAAGTACATGTATTCTGGAATGAATTCATATGACCGTCTTTCTTATTAGCTCTATAGATAAATCTCTTCTTCTTTTTCTCTCCATACTTTCTCTTCTTCTATGTTTTGAGTCGTTTTACAACACGTTATCAACATCATCTACGGCATGTAATGAGCATTTAACCGTCTCAAATTCACCCGCAACTAAGACAGATATGAAACCTAATGAAAAATCCAATTGTTGGATTTGACGGATTTTTTTTTTTTGGAAGAAGTCGAACATAATATTGGGAGAAAACAATATCATATCTTTTGTCGTTTAAGTTATTTTGATTTTTTTATTGTTACTAAAACCCATATAGTTGTTAATCTTCTTCCACTATTTTTTATCTGTATGGATTATGCATGTATATGTAGAGGAGGGATGCGTTCAGAGGCTTTTATTTGACAAGATTTAACATTCTCCGGAGCTCGTTGGATGTTGTTATATTGACGACAGAGATTTATCAACTTGATCTAGATAACTTAGACTAATACATGATCCATAAGACTTTTTTGTTATCTTTTTCTTATTTTACATTACTAAAAGAGAGAGGATCCATGGACACTCTTAGATGGACACTATCATACATGATTTGCGCCATTTTCTCCACAAAATTCAAACAAAAATGAATTTAAATCTAATATTTTGTTGATACGTTCCTCTTATAAGACTCTACATTTCTACCGAAAATGAGCACGATTGCTTTCATGCTAATAGTTAGTGAAAACTGTTAGAGCACTTCTCGGTTGAACTCTCAAGCGTTGCTATCTCAATCCTGTTTGTCAATGTTAGTGATCAAAACTATAAGTCTTCATTTCTAGTCTACTTATAGTGATGTCTCGGACTAGGATAGATTGTGTAGTTGAGCATTAGACTTCACGGCGTTCCTCAATTGAAGACGAAGAACTACTAAGGCGAGCTTGTGGAACTTCATCAACAAAAGGTATGTGGAAACTAAAACTCATCTATCACTTGGAAAGTCTATTTCTACTCTATCTCCTATATTGAGACATAAGTCGTATTACTATATGATTTTCGATTATGCACATTTGAGATTTCGAGCTGAGTTTAACTCGCTTACATATTTCTCGAAATATGTGTCGGTAAGCTTTAGCTTCAACCAAGTTCATCTTATATTCTCGACGAAAGTCAAAAGGTGATCATGTGAAAATCAACGAGTAACATCTTACATGGTTTGTGTGATACAATCATGTCAAAAGATGTTACTCGGTGATTTTCACATGATCATTTTTTGACTTTCGTCGAGAATATAAGATGAACTTGGTTGAAGCGAAAGCTTACCAACACATATTTCGAGAAATATGTAAGTGAGTTAAACTCAGCTCGAAATCTCAAATGTGCATAATCGAAAACCATATAGTAATACGACTTATGTCTCAATGTAGGAGATAGAGTAAAAATAGACTTTCCAAGTGATAGATGAGTTTTAGTCTCCACATACCTTTTATTGATGAAGTTCCACAAGATCTCCTTAGTAGTTCTTCGTCTTCAATTGAGGAACGTCGTGAAGTCTAATGCTCAACTACACAATCTATCCTAGTCTGAGACATCACTATAAGTAGACTAGAAATGAAGAATTATAGTTTTGATCACTAACATTTATAAACAAGCTTGAGATAGCAACGCTTGCGAGTTCAACCGAGCAGTGCTCTAACAGTTTTCACTAACTATTATCATGAAAGCAATTTTCAAACTATTGAAATAATCAATACAAAACATTCCGAGTCTACATCAAATGATTGCATCACACAAATCATGTAAGATGTTACCACACAATTTTCATATGATCATCTTTTGACTTTCGTCAAGAGTATAAGATGAACTTGGTTAAAGCGAAAGCTTACCTACACATATTTCGCGAAATATGTAAGCGAGTTAAACTCAGCTCGAAATACCAAATGTGTATAAATGAAGTCTATATAGTTATACGATTTTTGTCTCAAACAGGAGATAAAGTAGATTGACTTTTGAGTGATAGGTGAGTTCAAGTCTCCACATACCTTTTGTTGATGAAGTTCCACAAGCTCCCCTTAGTAGTTATTCGTCTTCAATCGATGAATGACGTGAAGTCTAATGCTCAACTACACTTTCTATCCTAATCTGAGACTTAGCTATAAGTAAACTAGAAATCAAGACTTATAGTTTTGGCAACTAAACTTGAAAACAAGCTTGAGATAGCAACGCTTGCGATTTTGACCGATCAGTGCTCTAACATTTTTATTCATAATATTTGTATGAAATTACATATCTTTAAGCATATATTCATTGGGATATGAGATTTGGAATCCAAGTATAGAAACCTTAATTTAGACACAAAGGCACCATAGTAAACAAACATTGGTTTACAACGCTCCCCATGATGACCACTCTGTCTAAGTTTTTACGAACATACTAAAATGGCACGTGTTAGAGCATTGCTCGGTCGAACTCGCATGCGCTGCTATCTCAAGCATGTTTGTCAATATTAGTGATCAAAACTATAAGTCTTGATTACTAGCCTATTAGAGATAAGGTCTTAGATTAGGATAGAAAGTGTAGTTGAGCTCAAGACTCCATGGCAATCATCATACAATCGAATCGAATCCAATCGAATTCTACCGCCTTACCGAACATAATCTGTGTGCCCCAATTCTTGTGCTTCCCTCACCGTATACAAAGCAGGACATTCCTTGGTGAGGATGCACTTCCAACACAATCAAGTTGCGTTGGGGTGAATAAAGTCTTGCTCACCACAAATGACCTTTGAATTATCATGAAAGAGATCACTTTTAGAACCTTTCACATCCAATTCCATTTTTCCAAAAAACTTGTTAAGTTCCAACATCATGGATACTGGCTTTTCCATAGTCATGGAGTTTTCTGGAAGATCATTCCTTTTCACACTCAAAACATCATTGTCTTTCTTCGGTATCCACTTCTGATTGCGTTTAGGAACAGTCGGAACCTTCTTCCCATCACTCTCTTCTAGAATTCTTGGAAGAGAATTGGATTGACTATTCTTTTGCAAGTTAGTCTTTCTCCAATTGGGAACATCGGATCTTGTCTTCGTATTTACGAAGTTATCCTTTTGATAACCATTACGATTATGAAAAGGATTCGTACGACGTTTATAGGAAAATCTAGGTCTATCATAACACTGATTCCTTTGCCTAAAGGTTGGACAATTACAACCTGTAACGTTAAGAGGATCAGTCTTAATGTATGATCTTGGTTTCACAACTTCTTGTGATGCCCAAACAAGAACATCATGAAGTTTCTCATTCCTTACACGGAAACGACAACTCCTTTCCAGGTGACCTTTATTTCCGCAGTAGCGGCAAACATAAGGAATGTTCTTACCACGATCTGTGTGTGCTAACTTTGGAGGTTAATAAACTTTTATCTTTTAAACCTTAACTGTCGGAGAAGGTTTTTCACTTTTGCCATCAGTGGAAACCTTTTGTTGAGAAGAATCACTAGCCTTGAAAAATTTTACATCTTTGCTAGTACTTGGAGCATCTATTCCTTTATAGCCCAATCCTCGTGTATCACGATGATTTTTACTTGCTCCTAGCATAGTGGTTAATTTGCTTGAACTAGTATTGAACTTTTTCAAGTCATCTTCCAACATCTTGATTTTATCAAGAGCAGCAGCTATATCAGCCTCAAGGCGTTTTTCTCGAGTGAGATAAACGCTTTCTCTGTCGTCAAAACTTGTTTGCTGGGAGTTAAACCTTGCTTCAGAGTTTGCAAGTTTCTCTTCCAACAAAAAGTACTTTTGATAAAGATTATCATATTCAAGTGACTTCATACGTAGGTTTTCCTCAGAATCCTTGAGGATCGATTCGGTAGAACGATTCGAAAAATAAACACCTGCATAACATCTTCTCAATTTCTTGTTTTCTCGACAGAGAGGAGTCAGAAGAGGTGTGACATGAGAAGTTGTAATCTTCTTCATATTCCACGAATCCAAAAACTTAACATACTCTGAGACTTCCTCATCAACATCTCTATCAATATCTGAATCACCTTCATCAGAAAGTTCATCCAACTGCTCTTCTAGGAGAGTTTTCCAATCAACAGTTTTTACATCAAAAGAATGTTTGGATATTTACTTAGATGTGACAGTTCTCTCAGGTGAATCCAAGCTTTTAGAATCATCTGGTAATTTCTGAACTGGTACGTTATTAGAGATAGACTCATCCATAATCAGATCGCTACAAACACAGACTTATAAGGTCTTTAACGTGTTTGCCTGCTCTAATACCAATTGAAAAAGCGGGGGTCTAACAACACCACCCAATATTTCACTTAGCAATCTGTATGGACTAACTCCGAAATACTTTGCTAGAGAATCAACTAGACAGTCAGACTCAATCTAGATAAAAGTATCTCAAGGAGTTAATATCTCTCTCTTGATTTGATTTTTACTCAAGCTAAAAAAAATAGCGAGTCTTTATCAAATACAAGGAATAACTTGGACGGTACCAAAGACCAATTGATGAGTGCCAAATATTGTATATATTTATCCCTTTTTGTTGGCATTTTAACTCATCTTTTGTGCATTAATTCTACATTTTATCCCATATTCTGTATTTTCATTGTTTTCAAGAATAAATATTTTTATTAATTAATTTTGCATTTTTAGGTAATAAATAAAGTTCGGATGAGTCGCGGAGCGAAAAGAGCAGAAAAGTAGTGAAAAGCCGGGAGAAATCACGCAAGGAAGCCGCGAAGAATGGTGCGCACAACCTCATTTTCTACACACAAAAACGCCTCCGTTCTCAGCCGTCAGATCAGTTCCCAGAAGCATCCGATGGTCGCTCCTTCACAGAACATCAAAATCTGAAGTCTCTGCCAAGCACCACAGCGCTGAAATTTCAAGCCTTCAGATTAGATGGTAGTTGAATCCAACGGTCGCTCTCTTGCTGTGCATCGAAGTTTGATATCTCCGCCTAACACTACAACACCTAACTCCATCTGGCGTCGTTGATTTTGTTGTATTATATAATCCAGCGGTCGCTACAAACTTCACTTCATCTCACCGTCCGATTGATCTTTCATCTCCCTATCCCACGGCTCAGCGTCGCAGATCATCAAACTCGATACACTCGCCTCACACCCAAGTGCCGAACACCCTAGACCTCAAACAAACGCACCCTTCCCCTTTCTCCATCGAACCCATCTCCTCCATCACCCCCTCTGCTGAACCACCATACTCCGTACCACCACCATGTCCGTCTCCATCACCACCACCTCACCCCAAATCACTCCACTGTTTTCTCCCCAACTCTATTCTACCTAAACCCATCACGTACCATCTCTTTAGCATCACTAATAACCTCAATTTCTCATCTCTCTGCTCACTGAAACCCTAGGTGAGAAATTGGGGATATAAGTGATGATTAAAGCATCAATTGGAGCTCGAGAGGAACGAGAAGAAGCAGGAGAAGATTGGGTCGACGAGATGGAGCGAGTATCTCATCAACAGTAGGTAAATCAATTTCACCAAACCCTAGTTCTACTGATTTTGGGGGAAAATTGGGGGAAAACCCAAAAAGTGTATGGGTATAAATTGATGTTGTGTGAAGTGTGTAGGGGACACTGTATCTCTCTGGACTAGCCAGTAGAGAATTTGCTACAAATTTTATGAATTTCAATTTCAGTGCTTATCAGTTAACAGTTGAAAATTGCATAGTTTTGAGTTATCTGATATGTTGCTAGTTGTGTATGAATCATCTGTGTTATGTATGTATGTTGCCAACATGGTTAGCATGAGCTAATCAGCCTCAGGCCAAGGCAGTGAAGCCTTGTGCACTGTCAAGTGTAATGAGCTAGGATAGTTACTTCCTGTGCTATGTTTTGATTGTGCAAATGAGAGATGCCAATGCTCATAGAGCCTGTGATTGGCTGTACTGTCAAAAGACAGCCAATGCTAGGGGTAGACTAGTGAGCAAGTTGGTGTTCTTCCATTTCTAGTTGTATGCTTAGGAACAACATAACCTAGACATGTCACTTTGATTAGGACACAAGGTGGATCATAAGCCTTGGCTTACCCACCAATTCCCTTTCAGTCACTTTATTTTCAGTCCTGTGTGTTGCAATTCAGTTATTTTCTTGCCTTTCATTTTCTTGCACTTTGTAGCTACTGTGCACTGAAGTCAGTGCACAACTCACCTTGCCCTTGGCTTCCAAGCCTTGGTTCTTTGCTGATTTACCTTGTCTGTTATCTTTCCCTGCTGTGGTTCTTAACTGTTTCTTTATTGCTTTACCTTGCATCTTTGGTTCATGCCATTTCCCTTGCTTTGCTCACTGCCATAGTGCATTGTCACCATTGTTAGCCTAGGAAAACTTCTTATATGCTCCTCTCCCTGTGGACAAACCCCTACTCACCTTATTACAAATCTTGACCTTGTATACTTGCAAGTGTTTTGTGTGCTTCCATTGTCACACCAAGTTTTTGGCGCCGCTGCCGGGGAGCTGGCTGCCATATTTTTGAAGTTTTCATAGCTGTTGTGGCCTTGTTGTGCTTGCCTAGTTGTGTGTGTTCATTGCTATCTTGTTCACTTGCTAACTGCTGCTGGAGCTGTGCATTATTTGTTGTTGCTGCAAAGCCTGCTGCAAAGCCTGCTGCTGCTGGCTGCTGTGCTGAGCTGCTGCTGTTGGTGCTTTCTCTGCCAAGCTGCTGCTGCTGCTGTTGCTGCAAAGCCAAAGCCAAAGCCTGCTGTTGCTGCTGGTGCTGCTGCCAAGCCTGCTGCCAAGCCAACTGGGCTGCCAACTGAAGCTGTCAACTGGGCTTGTGCATCCTCTGCTGCTGGGCTCTGAACCAACTGAGCTGGGCTTGAACCAACTTCTGCTCCTGGGCTTCGCTGCAGATTCTGGGGCTCTGCTCCACCTGTTGCTGCTGGGCTTGGACGTGAGCTGCTAGGACGATCCTAAAGCCCAACTGGGCTTGCAACTAAAAGGGGACTAAAAGCCTATTTTTGGGCTTCCCTCCAAAAACAAGTAAGCCTAACCCATGAGTTAACCCACTTGGGCCTCATTTAAATTCAAATTTGGGCTTGTAATAATTATTTAATTATTTATTTGGGATTGTAATAATTTTTATTTTCTTTTTCTTTTTTTATTTGGGATTGTAATATTTTTTTTGTTTTTCTTTATTTTTCTTTTATTTTTCTTTTTTCTTTTATGGGTTTGTTTAATTATTATTATTGTTTTTATTTTCTTTTATGAGTTGTGATAATTTATGCTAGGTTTAGTTCAAAATTTTCAAAAACCCAAAATTTTTAAACCAAAAACAAAACCCCTTCTTTAAACCAAAACCCATTCAAAACCAAATCTTCATAACCCTTGTGGGCCAAATTGTTTCCGATTGCTCTGTCTGACCAACATGTTAGTTAAGGTACCTACTAGGACATGATTGTGACCTACAGAGACCAGACAAACAGACTTGTTAGAATTAACCCAGACGAACCTATCGAAATTCTAAGTTCTGAGGGAGACAGTCCAGATCAACCAGAAACAATGGGAGAACCACGTACCCTCAAGGATTATATGTACCCAACTAGAGCCAGTCAACCTTCTTGTATTGTGCTACCCGAGGCTAATGGCCATTATGAGCTGAAATCAGCACAATACAGATGCTTCCTATTTTTAGAGGTGTTGAGAATGAAAACCCGTACCACCACGTGAGAGAATTCGAGGAAATTTGTGGAACTCTGCGTTTCACTCAAATGACCGACGAAACCCTGAAGTTAAGGCTTTTTCCTTTTCCCTGAAAGATAAGGCAAAGGCCTGGCTCTATGCTTTACAGCCTCAATCCATCATGACATGGGATGACCTCATAAAGGAGTTTTTCAAAAAGTTTTTCCCGAACCACAAGACTGCGACAATTCGTCAAAGTCTGAATAGCTTTGTGCAATTAGAAGGTGAGACCTTAGCTAGATACCTGGAGAGATTCAATGAATTATTGCTCCAATGTCCCCATCATGGTTTTGAAAAATGGAGACTTGTGCAAATTTTGTATGAAGGTCTAGATGTGTCCACCCGAACAACGGTTGAGTCGATGTGTAATGGTCTATTCGTAGATAAAACTGCTGACGCGTCTTGGGACTTCTTAATTGAAGTAGCTGAAAAGACGCAACAGTGGGAATCCATCCGTGAAACCAGAAAGACTACATCCGAAGCAAAGGCTTTTAGGATTGAAGCGGATTTTGAGGGTAGAGCAAACATGGCATCAATAGTTAGGAGATTAGAAGAGTTAGAACTACATAAAAATTCAAAACCTTCCACCACTACTCTCCGAGAACATGTCGCTTCATCTGTTTGTGCTGCTTGTAACGACCCCAACCATCAATTCCAAAATTGTCCAGATTTGCTTGCAGTCCAGGAGTCTAGGCTTGAACAGGCACATGCCATGTTTCAAAACCAGAGCATAACCCTTATTCACAGACCTACAATCCAGGATGGAGAAACCACCCTAACTTTTCATGGTCAAAAGGACCCACTCAAGGAGGACCATCTCAACCCAATCAGAGCTATCAAAACAATCAGGGATATCAGAACAATCAAGGTTATCAACACCCGAGAAACCCTCAACAACAATCAAACTCTCAACAACAATCATATCCTCAACACAATACCGACAAGAGATTGTCCACCTAGAGGAAATGTTCCAGAGTTTGATGCAAAGTCAGAAAAATCTAGATCAAAAGATGGATCAAATATGTGAGAGAGAAAAGGGTAAACTTCCGAGCCAACCCCAACAAAATCCAAAGAGGATATTTCAAACAGGCACAACATCCTGCACTGAAACCTCACCTGATCAAATCCATGCCATTACCACCCTCCGAAGTGGTAAAGTCATCGAGAACAACGTAGGCGAACCTAATGAGTCTGATACAAATTCCACGTTGTCTCCACAACCCCAGAAAACCAAAGAATCTGAGCAAGTTGGAAAATCTGACAATTCTACTGCTGTGAATGTCCCTTTGCCAACTCATCTTCCTGTTGCCCATTTCCTCAAAGATTGATCTATCAACAGAAAAGTACCCATTACAATGAGATGTTAGATCTGTTCAAGAGAGTCAATATCAACATTCCTTTTCTGAAGCAATCAAGCAAATCCTGCTTATGCCAAATTCCTCAAAGACTTGTGCACTCAAAAGCGCAAGCTCAATGTGCAAAAACGTGCTTTCTTAGCTGAGCAGGTAAGTTCCATCATTCTGAACAAAACTCCACCCAAGTTTAGGGATCCAGGATGTCCAACAATTTCTTGCACTATAGGAGAACACACGGTCAATAAAGCGTTATTAGACCTAGGTGCAAGTGTTAACCTACTGCCATATTCTGTTTATGAGCAGTTGGTCTTGGGGAGTTGAAACCAACATCTATCACTCTACAACTGGCAGACCGATCTGTCAAGATTCCTCGTGGAGTGGTCGAAGATGTTTTGATCAAGGTTGACAAATTCTATTTTCCCGTAGACTTCATTGTCTTAGACACTCAACCTGTACAAAACCCAGACTGTCACATTCCTGTCATCTTAGGACGTCCTTTCTTGGCTACGTCCAACGCGATCATCAACTGTCGGAATGGAGTGTTAAAACTGTCTTTTGGTAACATGACGGTAGAATTGAATGTGTTCGATATTAGTCAACAACCTGTGAATCTTGATGATGATGATGTGCATGAAGTTAATATGATTGAAGGATTAATACAAGATTCGTTGACTAACATTCTATCCGTCGACCCCTTTCAAGCATGTATGGAGAACTTTAACCCTGATTCCTATGATGATGCATACTGTAGTGACGTCCTATCTCTGCTCGAATCTGTACCTCAAATGGACGTCACGGAGAGGAAATATGAAGTGGAACAACCCCTATTCTCTGATTCCAAGCTTATTCCATCCATTGTTGAGCCACCCAAGCTTGAATTGAAACCATTGCCTAGTACGTTGAAGTACGCATTCCTAGGTTCTTCTGATACTTTACCTGTCATTATTTCATCATGTTTAGACACGGAACAGGAAAGTAAGCTTTTAGAAGTACTTAAGGAACACAAAGAGGCCTTAGGATGGACCATCTCAGATCTCAAAGGAATTAGTCCCACCATTTGCATGCACCACATTAACCTTGAAGAGAATGCCAAACCATCGAGGGAAATGCAAAGGAGACTTAATCCTAACATGAGAGATGTAGTCAAAGGAGAGATCCTGAAACTACTTGATGCGGGTATCATATACCCAATTCCCGATAGCAAATGGGTTAGTCCCATTCAAGTTGTGCCTAAGAAGTCAGGCATTACTGTTGTTCAGAACGACAAGAATGAATTAGTCCCTACTCGTACAATCACAGGATGGCGAGTATGCATCGACTACAGAAGTTGAACACAGTAACAAGGAAGGATCACTTCCCGCTCCCTTTCATTGACCAAATGCTAGAACGTGTGTCTGGACACAGTCACTACTGTTTTCTAGATGGCTTTTCCGGTTATAACCCCATTTTGATTGTGGAGATTTTTGATGTTTGGGGGATAGACTTCATGGGTCCATTTCCCATGTCTGACAGCAAGTTGTACATCCTAGTCGCAGTTGATTACGTTTCTAAGTGGGTAGAAGCCATAGCAACCAGAACAAATGACCACAAGGTGGTACTTTCATTTCTAAAGGAGAACATATTTTCACGTTTTGGTACCCCTAGAGCTATCATCAGTGACGGCGGTTCACATTTTCGTAACAAGTACTTTGAGTCTTTAGTACGCAAGTATGGCATAACTCACAAGGTTGCTACTCCGTACCACCCTCAGACTAGTGGACAAGTGGAAGTGTCTAATAGGGAAATTAAGCACATTCTGGAGAAGACGGTTAACCCGTCTAGGAAAGATTGGTCATTGAGATTGAATGATGCTTTGTGGTCCTACAGAACAACTTATAAGACACCAATTGGCATGTCCCCCTATCGTCTAGTGTATGGAAAGCCGTGCCATCTACCTGTGGAATTAGAACATCGTGCCTACTGGGCAATCAAAGAGCTGAACTTTTCTCTGGACGAAGCTGGAATTCAAAGGAAACTTCAACTCAACGAGTTGGAAGAATTGAGAAATGAGGCTTATGACAGTGCCAAGCTGTACAAGCAGAAGATGAAGATGTTTCATGATAAGCGTATTCTACGCAAATCCTTAACTCCTGGTCAGAAAGTCTTGCTGTATGACTCCCGATTACATCTTTTTCCAGGAAAACTGCGTTCCATATGGAAGGGACCGTACCTAGTACGCACAGTTTTTCCTCATGGAGCTGTAGAGCTGGAGGATGTCTCCAACAAGAACGTTTTCAAAGTCAACGGGCAGAGATTAAAGCCATTCCTTGAGCCATTTCCACCCGACATTGAAACAACCAACCTGGAGGACCCAGTCTATGTGGACTAAACTGGTCCACTCTTTCCCTAAATAACCAAACAGTTTTCCAAATGTTTCCCTAAAAACCAAAAAATTTCGTTTTCCCATCAAAACCAAAATTTGTCTTTTTCCCAACAAAACCAAATTTTTTCCAAAAAGTCCAATCCCATTAAAAACCAAAATTTTCTTATAGATAATGTGTTAGTGAAATTTCCCTTTTGTATATATTTTGTGCTCATCCATTGTGACTCCTAATATGATGGATTTTTGCCTTGAAATAACGGAGTTTTAATCGAGCTGCCACCGTACAATCGGGTATTCTCTCTCCTTTTACTCTACTCAGCATGTTCCTCTTCATATATTGTTTTATAATTCTTTCCATGTTTTGAAACATTGAGGACAATGTTTAGTTTAGGTTTGGGGGTATAGAGTAGATACCATGATAATTTGCCATGATTGAAAACGAACTCCTTCTTCTTTTTTTGAAAAAAAAAAATTGAAAAATTCCAAAAAAAAAAATTGAAAAAATCAAAATTGAAAAAAATTAAAAAATTGAAAAAAATCATAAAAAATGGAGCTCATTTACCTTGAAATGTTGACTCTTGTGCAAATATGTATTTTTATTAGGAGTCTTAGTCTAGATATTTAGGCACCCTGATTCTAGCACAATTCACATTGTGATAAGAAATTTGCACGCGCACGATCTACCAATACATGTATGGCCTCGATCTTCAAGGTGTTTGATAGGAAGTTACGATTGCCAATCACTTTAGAATACTGAACGAAACTTGACTAGCTTGTTCTTTGGTTGGTTGGGATAGAAGGTGGAGGTTACATTAAGAAAGACAACCATCGAATTTAACTGGGTGCATCAAAAAGGGCTACCTCTTGCAAAGTGTCATGTAATTTTTGTTTCTTTTTGTTATGTATCAAAAGTTTTCAAAAAAATAACAGAAAAAAAAAAAAATATATCAGAAAAAAAAAAAAAATCAAGTATTTATCAATTCCATCATCTCTTGTTCCAAAAATAAAAAGAGAATTGTCAATGTAAATAAGAGTCATGTAAATAGTCATCTTTGTGTTTTTGTGTTGTAAGCAAGGAGGGTGTATGCCATTGATGTACAACGCGAGTAATTGTGAAATACCTCCAACTCATTCACAATTCTCGTAAAGTCCGGACAGCTAGCTAGATTTCGACCTCAGTTCTTAGCCTGAGAAACTATCTCTTGGTGATTAGTAGTCATGACTTCAGATCTTTCTTTACACATGTGTAGATACACTTTACACTCTTATCACATGTCTTTTTTTGTTATCAGTGCTAGGATTGTGCCTTCGATAGCTAGATTGACATCTCCATTTTGCTGTGAGCTTAAACTGTTTTGCACATGTCACGTTTGATGGAATCTGAGCTTATATTTTGACCTAGAACTTTGTAGGTACGTTCTAAGCAAACCTTCACGAGACTTCAACTCGTCCACTAGGGACACTTAGTGGTTTAAAAGGCTTAGTGCATACGCTAAATGCATTCGAGAGACCAGCGACAGTGGTATAGTTAGGATTTCCTTAGTTTTGTTTTACTTGAGGACAAGTAAAATTCAGGTTTGGGGGTATTTGATGAGTGCCAAATATTGTATATATTTATCCCTTTTTGTTGGCATTTTAACTCATCTTTTGTGCATTAATTCTACATTTTATCCCATATTCTGTATTTTCATTGTTTTCAAGAATAAATATTTTTATTAATTAATTTTGCATTTTTAGGTAGTAAATAAAGATTGGATGAGTTGCGGAGCAAAAAGAGCAGAAAAGTGGTGAAAAGACGGGAGAAATTACGCAAGGAAGCCGCGAAGAATGGTGCGCACAACCTCATTTTCTACACACAAAAACGCCTCCGTTCTCAGCCGTCAGATCAGTTCCCAGAAGCATCCGATGGTCGCTCCTTCACAGAACATCAAAATCTGAAGTCTCTGCCAAGCACCACAGCGCTGAAATTTCAAGCCTTCAGATTAGATGGTAGTTGAATCCAACGGTCGCTCTCTTGCTGTGCATCGAAGTTTGATATCTCCGCCTAACACTACAACACCTAACTCCATCTGGCGTCGTTGATTTTGTTGTATTATATAATCCAGCGGTCGCTACAAACTTCACTTCATCTCACCGTCCGATTGATCTTTCATCTCCCTATCCCACGGCTCAGCGTCGCAGATCATCAAACTCGATACACTCGCCTCACACCCTAGCGACCGAGCACCTACACCCCAAACAAACGCACCCTTCCCCATTCTGTCGAACCCATCTCCTCCATCAACCCCCTCTGCAGAACCATCATACTCTGTACCACCACCATGTCCGTCTCCATCACCACCACCTCACCCCAAATCACTCCACTGTTTTCTCCCCAACTCTATTCTACCTAAACCCATCATCACCATCATGTACCATCTCTTTAGCATCACTAATAACCTCAATTTCTCATCTCTCTTCTCACTGAAACCCTAGGTGAGAAATTGGGGATATAAGTGATGATTAAAGCATCAATTGGAGCTCGAGAGGAACGAGAAGAAGCAGGAGAAGATTGGGTCGACGAGATGGAGCGAGTATCTCATCAACAGTAGGTAAATCAATTTCACCAAACCCTAGTTCTACTGATTTTGGGGGAAAATTGGGGGAAAACCCAAAAATGTGTATTGGGTATAAATTGGTGTTGTGTGAAGTGTGTGGAGGACACTGTGTATCTCTCTGGACTAGCCAGTAGAGAATTTGCTACAAATTTTTATGAATTTCAATTTCAGTGCTTATCAGTTAACAAGTTGAAAATTGCATATGTTTTGAGTTATCTGATATGTTGCTAGTTGTGTATGAATCATCTGTGTTAATGTATGTATGTTGCTACAACATGGTTAGCATGAGCTAATCAGCCTCAGGCCAAGGCTCAGTGAAGCCTTGTGCACTGTCAAGTGTAAATGAGCTAGGATAGTTACTTCCTTGTATGTTTTGATTGTGCAAATGAGAGATGCCAATGCTCATAGAGCCTGTGATTGGCTGTACTGTCAAAAGACAGCCAATGCTAGGGGTAGACTAGTGAGCAAGTTGGTGTTCTTCCATTTCTAGATGAATGCTTAGGAACAAACATAACCTAGACCATGTCATTTGATTAGGACACAAGGTGGATCATAAGCCTTGGCTTACCCACCAATTCCCTTTCAGTCACTTATATTTTCAGTCCTGTGTGTTTGCAATTCAGTTATTTTCTTGCCTTTTATTTTCTTGCACTTTGTAGCTACTGTGCACTGAAGTCAGTGCACAAACTCACCTTGCCCTTGGCTTCCAAGCCTTGGTTCTTTGCTGATTTACCTTGTCTGTTATCTTTCCCTGCTGTGGTTCTTAACTGTTTCTTTATTGCTTTACCTTGCATCTTTGGTTCATGCCATTTCCCTTGCTTTGCTCACTGCCATAGTGCATTGTCACCATTGTTATCCTAGGAAAACTTCTTATATGCTCCTCTCCCTGTGGACAAACCCCTACTCATCATCTTATTACAAATCTTGGCCTTGTATACTTGCAAGTGTTTTGTGTGCTTCCCATTGTCACACCACCAATGTCCGAGTGTAATCAATGAAATCAACAACCACAAGGTCGGATATCTAATCGATTAAACTTTAACGCACAACCTGTATTGTTTCAATTATAAAGATAAACAATATAATGTGGAAAATTAAATAACACAGACACCAGAAATTTTGTTAACGAGGAAACCGCAAATGCAGAAAACCCCCGCGACCTAGTCCAGATTGAATACACATTGTATTAAGCCGCTACAGACACTAGCCTACTCCAAGATAACTTCGGACTGGACTATAGTTGAACCCCAATCAGTCTCCCACTAATTCAAGGTACAATTGTACTCCTACGCCTCTGATCCCAGCAGGACACTGCGCACTTGATTCCCTTAGCTGACCTCACCCACAACTAAGAGTTGCTGCAACCCAAAATCGCAGACTTGATAATAAACAAATCTGTCTCACACTGAAAAGTCTATCAAAGGATAAATATGTCTCCCACAGAAAAACCCTAGGTTTTTGTTCCGTCTTAAGATATAAAATCAAGGTGAACATGAACCAATTGATAATCTGGTCTTATATTCCGGAAGAACAACCTAGATTAATCAATCACCTCTCAACAATCCTTCTTGACTACACAAGCGGTTTGTCAAGGAATCACAAACAGTGAGACGAAGATGTTTGTGACTTCTTTATCTTGCCTATCGGAGAACTCTCACGATCTCAAGCCAATCAAAGATTGTACTCGTACGATAGAAGATGCAAGATCAGATCACACAACTACGATAAAAGTAGTATCGGTCTGGCTTCACAATCCCAATGAAGTCTTTAAGTCGTTAACCTGGTTTTATAGAAGAAAACCAAAGGTTAAAGGAGAATCGACTCTAGCGAGCGCACTAGTATCACACAGACGTGTGGGGATTACTTTTTCCCAATGCTAGATGTCTGATTTATATAGCCTTCAAATCAGGGTTTTGCCTTAGTTACAAAGCAATCCATATTCACCGTTAGATGAAAAGCTGATTTAGATTCAAGCTAATATTTCTCAACCGTTAGATCGAAAACTTAGCTTGTCACACACACTTGGGTAGACGTTTACTGGGTTTGTGAAAACCATGCCCAAACGTGTACCTGTATGTTGGTTCAACATAGTAACCCAAAAGGTTAACTATATGAGCATTTCATATTAACCTAGTTCTTCTTCACCATAACTAGTTCAATTGACTCAAATGAACTAGTTAGAGAGTTGTTCAATTGCTATGAGATCTTATGTAACTAACACAAGACACAATTGAAACAAAGATGATTCAATTCGATGAATCGGCTCATGAACTTTATAGCCACGGTTTGCATAAAACATTCCTTATTAATTTAATGTTTCATGTTCAGAGCACATCTTTAGATCATAACCACTTAAGCTCGCAAACAAGTTCGTGGACTTAAGGCAACCGGCAGAGTTTTCCAAACTCAGCAGAAAATCTCGGCAAAGAGACTTCTGCCAGTTCGTGGACTAGGTTCGCGGACTAAACACGCAAACGAATTTTTGGAAAATCCTAGCAGAAATTCTGGGTAAGAGAACTTCCGTCAGTTCGCGGACTGGGTTCGCAGACTTGGCAAAGCCAATTCCTCCAGTTTCTCTCAATCAACAAAGTTCGAAAACTTCGGATTAAGGAATACATGGTTATGTAATCTAAACTCTCATTCCAATCATTGAGACATTCTCAGAGGACGTTACATAGCCGTTATTCACAGACCGTTTCACGTCAGAGCAATTCTCAAAGTAATTGAAACTTTTCATGACTTTCGTCACTAGGTGAAGATAAACTTGATCAAAGCGAAACGCTTTACCAACACACGATTTCGAGAAAAAGATAAGTAGTGAATACTCAACTCGAAATGTCAAATGTGTATGATCCGGTCTATACAGCATACGAATTTTTGTCTCATAAGAAGTAGGAGATAGAATAGATAGACTTTTGAGTGATAGATAAGTTCAAGTCTCATCATACCTTTTCGTTGATGAAGTTCCACGGTTCCTTGAGTAGATCTTCGTCGTTGTATTATGAATCGCCATGAAGTCCTTGAGCTCAATTACACTTTTTTATCCTAGTCCGAGACTTAGCTATAATAGACTAGAAATCAAGACTCATAGTTTTGATCACTAACATTTACAAACATGCTTGATATAGCAACGCATGCGAGGTCGACCGAGCTATGCTCTAACAAATCATATGGCTAAACTTTTGGTTGACTTGTTGAACCAAAAAGTGTTAATGTTTGGGTACGGTTCATAAACCCAAAATTGGACATTTCATTTGTGTGTGACAAGCTAAGTTTTCGATCTAACGGTTGAGAAATATTAGCTTGAATCTAATCAGGTTTTCATCTAACAGTGAATATTGAATGCTTTATTACTAATCTAACATTGATTGCAAATCCTGATTTGAAAGTGTATATAAGGGAGAACTATAGCAACTGGGAAACCTAATCCCCACACATTCTGTGTGATAATAGTTGTGCTAAGCTAGAGTCGATTCTCCTTTAACCTTTGGTTTCTTCTTCTAAAACAGGTTAACGACTTAAAGACTTCATTGGGATTGTGAAGCCAGACCGATACTACTTTTCTTGTAGTTGTGTGATCTGATCTTGCATCTTCTATCGTACGAGTACAATTGAAATAATTGGCTTGATATTTTATATCTCCGATAGGCAAGATAAAAAGTAATCACAAACAAACTTCGTCTCATCGTTTGTGATTCCGCAGTATCTTTTTTCGCTGCGTCGATTAAGATTATTGTGAGGTGATTGATATACTAAGCTGTTCTTCGGGAATATAAGTCTGATATTATTGATTGGTTCTTGTTCACCTTGATTTATCAAAAGACGGAACAAAACTCGTAGATATATTCATGGGAGACGGATTTATATATTATCGTAGACTTTTCTGTGTGATACAAGTTTGTTTATTAAAGTCTTCGACTTTGGGTCGTAGCAACTCTTAGTTGTGGGTGAGATCAGCTAAGGGAATCAAGTGCGCAGTATCCTGCTGGGATCAGAGGCGTAGGAGCATAACTGTACCTTGGATCAGTGTGAGATTGATTGGGGTTCAATTACAGTCCAGACCGAAGTTAATTTGGAGTAGGCTAGTGTTTGTAGCGGCTTAATACAGTGTGTGTTCAATCTGGACTAGGTCCCGGGGTTTTTCTGCATTTGCGGTTTCCTCGTTAACAAAATTCTGGTGTCTGTGTTATTTCTATTCCGCATTATATTTGTTTATATAATTTAAATAATACAAGTTGTGCGTTGTTCGATCAATTAGAATATCCGACCTTTTGGTTATTGATTTAAATTGATTGACACTTGGATATTTGTCTTTGGTACCATCCAAGTTATCTCTCTTTGATAAAGACTCGCAGATTTCTATTTGCTTGAGTAAAGATCAAACCGAGAGATGGAAATATAAACTCTTTGATATATTTTTATCTAGATTGAGTCTGACTGTCTAGTTGATTCTCTAGAAAGTATATTAGAGTTTGTCCATACAGATTGCTAAGCGAAATATTGGGTGTGGTTGTTAGACCCCCGCTTATTCAATTGGTATCAGAGCAGGCAAACACTCTAAACCTAATAAGTTTGTGTTTATCCGTTTCTTAAAAATTGTCCTATGGGCAATTTCTTTGGAAAACTTGCTCGTGGCATCTGTAACGCACGCCAGAATTCCTTAAAGATTGCTCAAGGATTATTATTGTTAAAACCTATGGGTTTACATGATAACCTCATTTCATCTAAAAAGGAAAATTTAGATGATGAGATCCAATTTAAAGGAAAAAATAAAAAGAAAGAAAATTTAGGAAACGTTCATCACGCTCAAGGATATGGACTCTCACTAGATTAACTCTTGATCTCTTTGAGGAATACTATCATAATGGATCAATTGATAAAGATCTATTTAGAGCGTTCGAAGGCGTTTTTAATCTCTTAGAAAAACTTAATTCTGTTAAGTCTAGGAATCCTCCCGAAAAAGGTTTTGTACATGATAAACCATCGAATAAAATTCGGAAAAAATTTCCTTCTAGCCAGATTAAACGAAGGATAGAAAGCCCTGACTGCCCGGATTATCATTGAAAAAGCGGGGGTCTAACAACACCACCCAATATTTCGATTAGCAATCTGTATGGACTAACTCCGAAATACTTTGCTAGAGAATCAACTAGACAGTCACACTCAATCTAGATAAAAGTATCTCAATTAGTTAATATCTCTCTCTTGATTTGATTTTTACTCAAGCTAAAAACAATAGCGAGTCTTTATCAAATACAAGGAATACTTGGACGGTACCAAAGACCAATGTCCAAGGATCAATCAATATCAATCAACAACCAAAGGTTGGATTTCCAATTGATGATCACGAACGCACAACCTGTATTATTTTAATTATATAAAATATAATGCGGAAAAGAAATAACACAGACACCAGAAATTTTGTTAACGAGGAAACTGCAAATGCAGAAAAACCCCGGGACCTAGTCCAGATTGAATACACACTGTATTAAGTCGCTACAGACACTAGCCTACTGCAAACTAACTTCGGACTGGACTATAGTTGAACCCCAATCAGTCTCCCACCGATACAAGGTATAGTTGTACTCCTATGCCTTTGATCCCAGCATGATACTGCGCACTTGATTCCCTTAGCTGATCTCACCCACAACCAAGAGTTACTGTAACCTAAAATCACAGACTTGATAATAAACAGATCTGTCTCATACAGAAAAGTCTATAAGAGGATAAATATGTCTCCCACAGATAAACCCTAGGTTTTGTTCCGTCTTTATATATAAAATCAAGGTAACAGGAACCAATTGATAATCCGGTCTTATATTCCCGAAGAACAGCCTAGATTAATCAATCACCTATCTACAATCCTTCCTGACTACACAAGCGGATTGTCGAGGAATCACAAAACAGTGAGACGAAGATGTTTGTGACTTCTTTATCTTGCCTATCGGAGAACTCTCGCGATCTCAAGTCAATCAATCGATTGTACTCGTATGATAGAAGATGCAAGATCAGATCACACAACTACGATAAAGTAGTATCGGTCTGGCTTCACAATCCCAATGAAGTCTTTAAGTCATTAACCTGATTTTAGAGAAGAAAATCAAAGGTTAATGGAGATCGATTCTAGCGGGCGCACTAGTAGCACACAGACGTGCGGGGATTAGTTTTGCACAATGCTAGATGTCTCCTTTATATAGCCTTCAAATCAGGGTTTTGCCTTAGTTACAAAGCAATCCTTATTCACCGTTAGATGAAAACCTGATTTAAATTCAAGCTAATATTTCTCAACCGTTAGATCGAAAACTCAGCTTGTCACACACACTCGGGTAGACGTTTACTGGGTTCGTGAAAACCATGCCCAAACGTGTACGTGTATGTTGGTTCAACATAGTAACCCAAAAGGTTAACCATATGAGCATTTCATATTAACCTTGTTCTTCTTCACCATAACTAGTTCAATTGACTCAAATTAACTAGTTAAAGAGTTGTTCAATTGCTATGAGATCTTATGTAACTGCACAAGACACAATTGAAACAAAGATGATTCGATTCGATTGCATCGGCTCATGAACATTATAACCGCGGTTTTCATAAAGAATTCCTTAGTAATTTAAGTTTCATGTTTAGATCACATCTTTAGATCATAACCTCTTAAGTTCACAAACAAGTTCGCGGACTTAAGTTAATCGGTTGAGTTTTCCAAACTCAGCAAAAATTCTCGGGATGAGAACTTACGCCAGTTCGCGGACTGGGTTCACGGACTGAGTTCGCGGACTTAGTACATAAACGAGTTTTGGAAAATCCCAGCAGAAATTCTCGGTCGAGAACTTCCGTCAGTTCGCGGGCAAGCCAATTCCACAATCCTCCCGATTTCTTTTGATCAACAAAGTTCGAAAACTTCGGTTCAAGGAATACATGGTTATGTAATCTAAACTCTCATTTCAATCATTGAGACATGCTCATAGGACGCTATGTAGCCGTTATTCACATACCGATTCACGTCAGAGCAATTCTCAAAGTGATTGAAACTTTTCATGACTTTCGTCACTAGGTGAAGACAAACTTGATCAAAGCGAAACGCTTTACCAACACACGATTTCGAGATAAAAGATAAGCAATGAATGCTCAGCTCGAAATGTCAAATGTGTATGATCTAGTCTATATAGAATACGACTTTTGTCTCATAAGAAGTAGGAGATAGAAGAGATAGACTTTTCAGTGATAGATAAGTTCAAGTCTCCACATACCTTTTTGTTGATGAAGTTCCACGGTTCCTTGTATGGATCTTCATCGTTGTATGATGAATCGCCATGAAGTCCTTGAGCTCAACTACACTTTTCTATCCTAGTCCGAGACTTAGCTATGTAGGATAGAAATCAAGACTTATAGTTTTGATCACTAACATTGACAAACATGCTTGAGATAGCAACGCATGCGAGGTTTACCGAGCTATGCTCTAACAATGTCCCCCTTTGTCAATTTTAGTGACAAAACTATTAATACATATGGAATACAAAAAAGATAAACTTTAGTGGCTCCTATTCCATAGTCTAATCTTCAACGTTCCTTGAAATCTTCGTCCTTCCAAGTACTCCAATGATCCCAAAGGTTGTCAGTTTAGCACCATCGTTGTTGAAGATCCGTAGCTATAACAATGAGAGAAATCGAGATTCTCGATCATTATTATACAGTGTCATAGTATTATTATATAACATCAAAGTCCAATTTTATCACAACTTTAACAATAATACTACGGTGATATGTATCACTCCCCCTTAGTCAATACTCCATCTCGATCATGGAAACCACTCCCCCTTACACAATGATCCGAAAACCATATGTATTTGTAGTGTGAACTACAATATTTCTCCCCCTTTTTGTCAATAAA
The DNA here is from genome assembly GCF_003573695.1 of Papaver somniferum. Lineage (NCBI taxonomy): Eukaryota > Viridiplantae > Streptophyta > Magnoliopsida > Ranunculales > Papaveraceae > Papaver > Papaver somniferum. Next base: position 113,474,665 of record NC_039366.1, on the reverse strand, counting down.
ATTGGCAAAGGTACAAGAATGGGATCAAAATGAAATTTCCACAAGAGACATTTCATGACCAAAAGAAAAATACATACCAACTTAATTTAGATGCAATCTAATAGCTGAAGCTAACAACATTCATCAAGGAGTTTTAAGATACAAGATAACCCCTATAAAATTCTACAGCCGCACTCCCCGCAAGATATTACCATTAAGCACAAGTTCAAAAGAACTCTTCCCCATTTGATATCATTCCCGAGAGAACAACAAGAGCGACCTTAATTTCGAAAGAAAAGAAGGATTTTATATTGGACACCAAAAACCATAGGAATGATTTTCTATATCCAAGGATCAACCAAATTAACCACAAGTAAACCCATGATTAATTCAATTGGAATACGCAACTAAATCAAACCACAAAAGTGATCAATTTAATTGAAAGTGTTCAACATAAGTAAACTCACGGAGCTACGACTAAGTCAATCACATGGAGATGACTAACTTAACCGTTCAAATAGTCAACATAAGGAAAACCTTACGGAATATATGACTACATTAACCAAAGAACATGATAGTGTAGCCTTTCATATACTCAACCCAAGAACTTGTGAAATATATGAAAACTCAACTAGATTAATTACAAGAGAACCTATAATTAATCTAATTGGAATACAAATAACCAAACTAATCACCGAAGTAATCAATTTAATTATTTTTGGCTCAACATAAAAGAACTTATGGAACCCCGACTAAGTTCATCATAGAATATGACAACCTTAACCGTACATGTACTCGACATAAGAAAGAAAACTTATGGAGTACAAGCTAAATAACCAAACTAGTTGATTAGTTTAGTTCTTAATGCTCGACATATAACATCTTATGAAACAACTAACAAAGCCAAGGTAAATCGACTTAGTTGTAAGGTGCTCAACATAAGACACACAATGGAGCCTTCACGGTAAAACATAATAAAATGGATCAATAAAGATTAATACCGTGGATAACATACAAGGATCTATTCTATTTTCCATCATAACGACATAATAGACTTTATCCTTGTTGAACAAAAGATTTTATCCAATTTTCCATCAAATTAATGATTACATAGGCTTAACTTTTGTATATGTCAAAAGTCCATTCGTCCTTTCATCAATACAAATATGGGACCTTCAAGTTCACGGACGTAAACAATACATATCCCATAAAAATATTGAAATATCACAAACCATTAAAATACTGCAATAAACATCATCCTCCAAATATTTTTAGAATTTAATATCAATAAACCTAAAAAATAACACAAGAAGATGAAAAAAATAGTTATGTGTAGTCACAATCATCGCTATTCAAAGCACTAGTTATTCTTCCAATTAATCCAAAAAGAAGACTTACTAAGTATCTATACCTCTTAACAATCATTTCACTTACCTTGAATATTCTTCTCGTATTCCCTATATTCTTCAATCTCATCTTCGATTAGGTCAATCCTTGATTCAAGACTATCCATTTTCTCCTCAAGTTTTTTGGAAGATACCTCAAGTTCATTTTTCAGAGCATGAACTTGTTCCAAAACGAGATTCATGGTTATAGAGAGCTTATCAAACTGAGAGACAGAAGGGTTCTCATCAGAAGAAGAGACATGTTTGTCATAGCACATCTCATTGTCAGAAGAATCGAAACGAATCTTCTTTGAGGGAAATAGAACTTCCCATACATTACTTTCTTTACTTGAAAGACTAGAGGAGGACATGATAGAGAGAATGAAATGAGAGTGCTGAAGAGGTAGAGCCTTTTAAAAGGAATACATGTGTAGAATTCCCGGAAACACCCTTTCTACCAAATCATAACAGAAGTTGGTTATAAAAAAAAACTGAAGCCGTTCTCGAACAAGACCTGGAAAAAAAAACACACAAAAAAATATATTACAGTCCCCTTGTATATTATGATTCTTGTATAAGAGGAAGAGAACACAAGAATCAATTTTCGACAAGATTGCTGAGCATAAGGCCTCCAATCCAAGATTGGACTGGGATAATCTTTGCAAAGAGTGAAACCACCCATTTCACTAGGTTTCGGCTTATCCATTGTGATTAGAGTTTTAGAAAACTTGATTGCAGATCTTTGCAAATTCTGCACCGTTTTTGAAAACACCTTTTGATGAAAGGTAGACTTCCTTTTTGTTTTCAGCATACTACGGTTAGCCAGGAAGGACTGTTTTTGATTTGACGTGCTAAGATAATCCTGAGGTGAACTCAACTGAACAAAGTGATTTAGTAGACTCTTTTCCTATAAACTCCTGGAGTTCAACACAAAATCAGGAGAGGTTTGTTGATCCAACACAGGCGGACATGTCACGAAGGAATCATGAGAATGATTTTCAGCAAAAAGACTGAGGGAGCAATCATAGATTTCCTCAGGACAATAATCAAGAGTATTCATCCATGCTTTAGTTATCTCTCTTATCTCCGTTTCAGGATTTTTCGAAGAGGCTTGAACACACATAAGACCAGTTTCATTAGTACGGCTCTTCTTGGTATTCTTATCCTTTATATTGACTAACGAAGTTTCCTTTTGAGACTTTCTTTTACTACGTCTGAGGATCTTCTTAAGTTTTTGTATAAACAAATACAACGTAGAAATAAAGCAATTCTCACTTTTCTCTTTCGTCAATTTTGGATGACAAAATTTATGATCAGGAGAGGTGACACGGTTGCCAAGCAAATGATGATCGTCTCTTCCTATATATTCGCGATCGAAAATTCTAATTTTTCTGACCAGTGTGTTCCGTGAAATAGTATTAAGGTTATTTCCTTCAACGATGGCATGTCTTTTAGATTCGTATTTGGATGGCAGCGATCGAAGGATTTTCATTACAATTTCCTTTTCAGGAATTGTCCCACCCAATGCACATGATGCATTAACAATTTCAGACAGTTTGTGATAAAAATCGTCGAACGAATCTTCTTCTGCCATAGAAAGGTCTTCCCATTCGGAATTAAGGTTTTGAAGCCTAGCTTCATTTCCACTAGGGTTACCTTCAAATACGCTTTCTAAAGTATCCCAAGCTTCTTTAGACGTAGTGCATGAGACCACATATTGTCTAAGATTTGGGGAAACGGCATGTAGGATGGCGTTCAACCCGTCGGAGTTTTGCCTTGCAGTAACTAACTCGGCAGTATTGTACATACATAAATCTTTTGGTACAATAACATCTCTTTCCATAACAACGGGAGTCTCATAGCCATTCACGACACATATCCATGATTGGAAGTCACGCGACTGAAGAAAAGTGCGCATAACAACTTTCCACCATATATAGTTTGAGCCATCGAGGACTGATGGTACGTTAATAGAGATAGCACCTATGTCCATAGATTCAGATCGCTACAAACACAGACTTGTTAGGTCTTGAACATGTTTTCCCGCTCTGATACTAATTGAAAAATCGGGGGTCTAACAACACCACCCAATATTTCGATTAGCAATCTGTATGGACTAACTCCGAAATACTTTGCTAGAGAATCAACTAGACAGTCACACTCAATCTAGATAAAAGTATCTTAAGGAGTTAATATCTCTCTCTCTTGATTTGATTTTTACTCAAGCTAAAAACAATGGCGAGTCTTTATCAAATACAAGGAATACTTGGAAGGTACCAAAGACCAATGTCCAAGGATCAATCAATATCAATCAACAACCAAAGGTTGGATTTCCAATTTATGATTACGGACGCACAACCTGTATTATTTCAATTATATAAAATATAAGGCGGAAAAGAAATAACACAGACACCAGAAAATTTGTTAACGAGGAAACCGCAAATGCAGAAAAACCTCGGGACCTAGTCCAGATTGAATACACACTGTATTAAGCCGCTACAGACACTAGCCTATTGCAAACTAACTTCGGACTGGACTATAGTTGAACCCCAATCAGTCTCCCACCGATCCAAGGTACAGTTGTACTCCTACGCCTCTGATCCCAGCAGGATACTGCGCACTTGATTCCCTTAGCTGATCTCACCCACAACCAAGAGTTGTTGTAAACCAAAATCACAGACTTGATAATAAACAGATCTGTCTCACACAGAAAAGTCTATAAGAGGATAAATCTGTCTCCCACAGATAAACCCTAGGTTTTGTTCCGTCTTTAGATATAAAATCAAGGTAACAGGAACCAATTGGTAATCCGGTCTTATATTCCCGAAGAACAACCTAGATTGATCAATCACCTCTCTACAATCCTTCCTGACTACACAAGCGGATTGTCGAGGAATCACAAACAGTGAGACGAAGATGTTTGTGACTTCTTTATCTTGCCTATCGGAGAACTCTCACGATCTTAAATCAATCAATCGATTGTACTTGTACGATAGAAGATGCAAGATCAGATCACACAACTATAGTAAAGTAGTATCGGTCTGGCTTCACAATCCCAATGAAGTCTTTAAGTCGTTAACCTGATTTTACAGAACAAAATCAAAGGTTAATGGAGATCGACTCTAGCGGGCGCACTAGTAGCACATAGACGTGTGGGGATTAGTTTTGCATAATGCTAGATGTCTCCTTTATATAGCCTTCAAATCAGGGTTTTGCCTTATTTACAAAGCAATCCTTATTCACCGTTAGATGAAAACCTGGTTTAGATTCAAGCTAATATTTCTCAACCGTTAGATCGAAAACTTACCTTGTCACACACACTCGGGTAGACGTTTACTGGGTTCGTGAAAACCATGCCCAAACGTGTACGTGTATGTTGGTTCAACATAGTAACCCAAAAGGTTAACCATATGAGCATTTCATATTAACCTTGTTCTTCTTCACCATAACTAGTTTAATTGACTCAAATGAACTAGTTAAAGAGTTATTCAATTGCTATGAGATCTTATGTAACTGCACAAGACACAATTGAAACAAATATGATTCGATTCGATTGAATCGGCTCATGAACATTATAACCACGGTTTGCATAAAGCGTTCCTTAGTAATTTAAGTTTCATGTTTAGAGCACATCTTTAGATCATAACCTCTTAAGTTCACAAACAAGTTCGCGGACTTAAGTTAATCGGTTGAGTTTTCCAAACTCAGCAGAAATTCTCGGGATGAGAACTTTCGCCAGTTCGTGGACTGGGTTCACGGACTGAGTTCGCGGACTTAGCACACAAACGAGTTTTGGAAAATCCCAGCAGAAATTTTCGGTCGAGAACTTCCGTCAATTCGCGGACTTGGCAAGCCAATTCCACAATCCTCCCGATTTCTCTTGATCAACAAAGTTCGAAAACTTCGGTTCAAGGAATACATGGTTATGTAATCTAAACTCTCATTTCAATCATTGAGACATTCTCAAAGGATGCTATGTAGCCGTTATTCACAGACCGATTCACGTCAGAGCAATTCTAAAAGTGATTGAAACTTTTCATGACTTTCATCACTAGGTGAAGATAAAATTGATCAAAGCGAAACGATTTACCAACACACGATTTCGAGATAAAATATAAACAATGAATGCTCATCTCGAAATGTCAAATGTGTATGATCTAGTCTATATATCATACGACTTTTGTCTCATAAGAAGTAGGAGATGGAAGAGATAGACTTTTGAGTGATAGATAAGTTCAAGTCTCCACATACCTTTTTGTTGATGAAGTTCCACGGTTCCTTGTATAGATCTTCGTCGTTGTATGATGAATCGCCATGAAGTCCTTGAGCCTCAACTACACTTTTCTATCCTAGTCCGAGACTTAGCTATGTAGGCTAGAAATCAAGACTTATAGTTTTGATCACTAACATTGACAAACATGCTTGAGATAGCAACGCATGCGAGGTTGACCGAGCTATGCTCTAACAATCATCATTACATTGATTATGTCACGGGGACTGTTCACACATATCAACCAGAAATGTTGCATGAGAATTCCTCTGCACATTATGCCTCTTGGTAACAAGTCTAACACCACCCCATTTGTATATATCTTTAAATGGGGCAAGAAATGTTGAGTTGTGTACAGTTTTGCTATTCTATTTTAGAATACCAAATAAAGCTTTCTACTGCATCCATCGTCTCTCTCAAAAGTGTGTTGTCACGGGATGCATAGCAAATGGCTAAGAAAATCCCACTTTCATTGTGTGGGTAACGGTTCACAAACGGGTCCAAGCCCATCTTTGGTCTTATAAATAAGAAGTTCGCGCACTCTCTTCTTCATCACCCGTCCGCGTATGTGAACTTCTAGGGTTTTGTGTGTTTTTCTCCATTGAAGCCATCTTGGAGAAATTGAAAGAAAGGGTGTTCAAGTTTCACTCCAAGTAAGTAAATTCCTCTTGTCCCTTTCAATTTCTTAGATATCATGATGAATTTTAAGGGCTCAAAAAGGAGCTCCAAAAACTCAAATACCTCTAGCATGGATGTTCCTTGTGACCAAAACTCTCTTAGGATTAGGTTAGTGGGCATGAAGAGGATTTAGCTTGCTTCAAAAAATTCAAGCTTGGAAATATCTTTGATGGAAATGGTCAAGGTTTTGATTCTCTCACAAGAATTTTCTATGCCAACATTCATGATGTTGATATTAATAAGATGGAATTCAAATCCATGATAAATAGAGAAAGGTTTCTTGTTGATAGAGAATTAATTTCAAAGATTACCAACATTCCGTTGGGAAACGTGCGTCATCCTAGACCAAGTGAAGAACGTTCATCATGTGATGAAATCTATCTTGGGCTTTGTGGCAAGAAGGTAATTTGGAATCAAGGGAAGTTTCCTACTAATGATCTTAGTATCCCGTTGTTGGCATTTGGGAAACTTGGTATCCCCAATCTTTGCCCGTCCACAATTGAGAATTCTTGGTGGAATCATGAGTTTGCGGAATTAGTTTATTTCCTTGAATCGGGTATTCAAAGTCTCGATATTTGTGGTTTTATCAGTTATCAAATGATTTCGATGACTTCACCCATCAATATGTTAGGCTATCCTTGCTTGATTGGACAAATTTTCCATGATCGTGGTCTTGTTTCGATTGGCAACTCTCTCGGGGTTCCCAAACTGGTTCGCCCGTGTACCTTTAGACGCATAAGGGAAAATGTGTGCAAAAGACAAAGAGATGCTTCACTTAACGATCGTGACCCTACCACTTTGAGTCTTCTTCAAAAAATTCATAAGGGTGTGTGTAAGGTCGATTCAAGGGTGAAATGTGTCCAAGAACAATTGTCTTTGGTTGCAACGAAGTTTCCCGAGCTCAAGGAAGAATTGAACACAATTCAAGCATCTTGGAATATCTCCGATGAGGAAGAAGATGAGTAATTTTGTTTTCATCTAGTAAATCTTCTATTTTTCTTGTTTTGTTTAGAAGAATAACTAGAGGTTGGAATAGCCTATTTTTGTGATTACACATAGCTATGTCCAGCGTTTTCATCTTCATGTTTTTAGATTTATTGGTTTAAATTCTAAATTGTTTGGAAGATGATTTTTGCAGTATTAATCTTTATGATTTTATATATTTCAATATTGTTATGGGATATGTGTGTTTGCGACCGTGAACTTGATTGTCCCATATCTTGTCAAAAGTAAAGTCGTTCATGAATTGATATGCATGTATTGATGAAAGAATGAATGGACTTTTGACAATTACAAAAGTTACGCCTATATTGTCAATCATTGATGGAAGATAGGTTAAAATCTTTTGTTTGCAAGGATTATGTCTATTAAATGTCGTTATGCAAATAGTGATGGAAAACAAAATGAATCCTTGTGTATTCCGCAGTAATTGGTCTTCCCTGATTCATATTTTATGTATTATTGTGTGGCTTCGTAATGTGTCTTATGTTGAGCACAAAACAACCAAGTTGATTATTTTTATGATTAGCCTTGTTGTTGTTCCGTAAGGTACTTTTTGTTGAGCATTTTGAACTAAATTAATCATCTTGTTTGGTTATTTAGTTATTGTATATGGGGAAAAACGAGTTGCTGGTTTTTTAGGGAAGTGAAGAGACGAGCGTGTTGTGGAGACTCCTCAACCGAGCAAACTGCTTAACCTCACACAGATGCACTGCAAAGGGAGTGCTTAGAGTCGAGAGATCAATCTATAGGACTCCGGCCTAAACCAAGTCAATGGTCGTTCCAGAGTCAATTCGGTAGCAAAGAGGGAGATGGGTTGATCTATAGGAGGGAATCTGAGAATTGTGTGGGATTAATGATGATCAAGGATTGTGGATGTGTTGAAAGTTTCTGCAATAATTGGTGAACTGGTATGTTCGAATAAGTTCTGATAGATTGATGAATCCTTGAGAGTAGTTACTCGAGAAATTTTGTATGAATGATTACTGATGATGTCCTCAATCATGGATTAAGAGACTTATTTATATTGTCAGAGTTGTGAACACATTGATCCCTGTAAGTGTGACGGTTTCTTGAGTGAAAGAGTGGGAAAGTGGGAGATCGTGTTAAAGTCAGTTCGATGTCGTGTGGAGACTTGATTGATCGTGCACCCACTACTTTGCTAACTCCTTCAACCATTTACACGACTTACGCACCTTTCTCGTCGTGGATTAATCCACGTGCCGTAGACTGCCAGACCAAAACCCTAAGTGATATCCCCCCATTTGTGACGTGATTGATGTCTCACAAATCGTGGAGTCTGCAAGGAAGACGTGTTTTAATTAGTCAGTTATTGACTGATTTAGACAGTGAGTCTATGTTTTGTTGAATCGAGCATGATTGACGAATGCTCAGTGATTCATGAGTATTAATGTTGCTCGTCTGAGCAAATATTGTAAATTCGAGGAGTTGTTGAATATTGATGAGTTACTAAATATACATGGATTATTCGAGCAACTGAGCAAGTATTGCTCGATTCGACGAATTACTGATAAATTATTGAATATTGATAATTGGATCAATATTCGAGCAACTGAGCAAGTATTGCTCAATTCGACAAAATACTGAACATTGATAATTTGACGCGCAACTGAGCAAGTATTGCTCAGTTCGACAAATTATCAATATTACTAAATATTGATAGCTGGATCAATATTTGAGCAACTAAGAAAGTATTACTCAATTCGACGAAATATTTATTGGTGACGTGACCCAATAAAATATTTTATATTGGTAGATTACCAAAAATTATATGATTAATTCAGATGTTGGTTGTTGAATCCATCATAAATTCATTAGTGTTTGAATCTTGCTCCGAATGATGATTCGTAGAACATTTATTCAAAACCCTAATTTCAGATCAATTATTTGTTAACCGATGAATCGCTGAAAATAGGTCATGAGTGATAGAGGGACCGACCACATGGAATGAGGGAGTCCATGTGGCGCCCAAGCGCTCGAGTGAGCGTGCACCGGGTCCTTAGTTGGCCAGTTGGTGAAAGAATGATGATTAAATGCCGGTTTCATCATTTATTGAAATAGTGCTCGATTGAGCATTAGGTGATAAAATCTAATTACGAAAAAGTGAGGGACCGACCAAGAGAGCATAAAACCGGTCCTTGGTGGTCGTGGGACCAGCGGATGGTCGTTTGAGCAAATTCCAAGTTGGTTGGAAAGAATTTGGACCCAATATGAGCAATTGAGCAAATTAGGTCAGAATTATGAAAACGTGTGGGATCGGCTTTGTGCAAGCTCTAGGATGACTCTAGTCGGTCAAGAAGGCATGCACGTGTTGCCGTGCTGTCCGTGTCTCCAATTAATGAGAGTTTCAACATTTTCTAAGGTGCGTTCGAGCAACATTGTGAACTTTCAGAAGAGTTTCATCTTGACTGAAATTCTTGATTTTTGTTGGAATGAGCATGTATGCTCAATTAATCAATATTTTGTAAATATTAAAATAAGGACATTTTAACATTTAATACTTCCGCGAGAGGCTATCCAGTCGTGTGACCATGTTGGCTTTTAGTTTTTCATGATTCGAGCAAAATTTGAGAAAATATGAAGGAATCATGAATTTTGCTCAAACCAAGGAGTTTCATGAATTGAGGAAAATAATAATTATAAAAGACTAGGGATTGCAAGGTGTGGGGCCGACCACGACTAGGGCATGGCCGTCCGGCTAGGTTGCCCGGTCCCGCAGACCTTTCCCTATTTTATAATATTATTTTTCATGAATCCATGAAGTTATGGAGAGTTCATGAGTTTTTCTCAAACAAGGAAATTGCTAAAATCAAGGAGTTTTCATGAGTTCATGAAAATAACAAAACAGGGAAAAATAATGGAAGAGGCATGGGACTGGCCACGGCCGGCCGGCCAGTGGGCCCGTCCCCTGGGCGCCTCTTATTATTTTATTATTTTTTGTTATTTTTCTACTGTTTTGCGTAGGATTCCTCATCTGTCCATATTTTTGAATGCTCGTTTGTGCATCCGGGTGCTCAGTCGTGCATCATTGTCGAGTACACTTGCACCATTTTTGTGGGGCTTACTCGGTGATGGTCCATATGCCCAATTGTTGAGTATTTATTACTAATTTATGAAATTCAGTGGAGAATGATTCATGAAACTGAGCAATAAAAATGAGTAGTTTTTCTATTATCAATTCATAGGATCAGTCGTGGATTCGACCATGAATTCGGAATAATAAATTTAAGTATTACCATTCCATGGGATTGTGGATTCGACCATAGAATCAGAGTAATTAAATATTACCATTTCATGAGATCATCCGTGGATTCGATCATGAAATCGGAGTAATAAAATTATCTATTATCATTCCATGAGATTAGCCGTGAATTCGATCATGAAATCGGAATAATGAGATGGTACAATTGTTTATTGCCATTCCATGGGATCATGCCGTGGATTCGACCATGGAATAGGAGCAATAGTTATTGCCATTCCATGGGATCAGGCCGTGGATTCGACCATGGAATAAGAGCAATAATAGATCATTCTGGGAATTCAGCGGTAAATGTCACGGCAGAATTAATCTATTGCATAAGAGATATTAGCCAGTTAAAGCGTCATACCCATTCCGAAGGTGTATAGTCAGAAGACAGCGAGTTGTCGAAGTCCTGAAGACATTGTTTCTCTCAATCTACGGAGAACCGCCTGGATCTATACACGGTCTCTCTACATAGTCAGGGAACAGTGAGTGTCACCGACGTCCTGAAGGCGTTGTTGCTCTCAATCTACGGAGAACCTCCCAATCATTCTTCTATGTAGAGGCGGGTCTCTCTCATGCAATCAGGGAACAATGAGTGTCACCGACGTCCTGAAGGCGTTGTTGCTCTCAATCTTACGGAGAACCGCCCAATTACGTTATTCCACATAGAGGACATGATGAAATGCGTGGCACTGAACGCTCAGCTAGTGGAGGCCTTTCAAGAAACATATTCATCATGGCTTCGTAAAATATGAATCGTTGCATGCCTGAAAGCCGTGTCAAAAACATGCCTCGTGATTTTTCGGTTTTGCCCTTTGTTGAAAATCCACCATCAACATTAAGTCCCCTGCTTAGTGAGGGACAGTCATGTTCCGCGGTAAGCATTAGATGGTGATTTTCAGTCGACGAGATAGGTGGTTGAACTCAGTCATACGAAGGTAGTTTCAGAATCCTCGATTTTTCCCAATGGTGTCATGTACGAGCAAATGCATAGATAAGGACCTTGATAGCAAGATAGAGTGTCATCTCGTAAGCGTGGAGAGATGAGGCACTGCTGATTTGGACGCTCGAAGGCTCAGTTTTGGTCAGTTAAGGATTTACGGGCCCGAGCCCAAAAAGGAAACCCTTGTGTTAGGAACAAACGTTCGTTCGTTAGTTTAAGAAACAAACAAAATAGATCTGAGTCTAGTGATAAAATTTTTGTTTATGCGCTTTCACGAAATCCAAAATTTTCTTTTTTAAATATGTGAGATTTCACAAAAGGGAATAAACTCTCGGTTCAAAGGTGGATGCTCGTACAAGAGAAAAGTTTTTTTTTTTTTTTAATAGATGTGCGTCTGTTAGCAATAAAAAATTTTGTCTATGAGCTTTCATGAAAAAATTTATTTTTTTCGATATGTGAGCTTTCATAAATTTTTGAAAATACACTTCTCGTTTCAAAGACGGATGCTCGCGAGAGGGAGCAAAAATACATACATATATTTTCAAAGTTACGTGAGTTTCACGTTAAAATATACATTTTGTAAAATCAATGTTTTGATTTTGAACAACTGTTGAAAGTAGACAATTATTCATGGTGAAATAATTTATGTATGTGAGTTTTCACAATTGTAGAATGGACGTCTGTCCAATTTTTGAAAAACCAGTGAATGTTCACACAATGAAAACTTATGTGAAATTAAGTTTTTGATTTTCAGCAATTGCTAGAAGTAAACAATTTTTGATGAAATACTGTTTGCATGGATTTTGTGATCTGGTAAAGTATGCACAAAACCAATGAGTGTTCACTCGGTGGGAGTCGCTCACACGGTGAAAATAATGTGAATTGTTCACATGATGGAAGTTTCGTGAATTGTTCACAGTTTTATGAAAATCACGTTATGGTTGTGAATAACGAATTTTGTTCGTCTTTGCAGGTTTGAAGGAGCAAACAAATTCTCGAGATTGTAATCACTACAACTAGTGAAATTGTAAATAGGTAAGAATTGGATAGTTACCATTTTTGTAGACGCTATTGTGAGCACCTTTATTCCATGATTCATTGTTTTGTTGAATCCTGCGCTTTGTATGAACGATGTGTCAAAGTAGCCACTTTGCAAGAATGACTGACTCCCATGGTGATAATTCCAAAGATGGTGTTTCTAGAGATGACATCTTTACGGATGCAACTTTAAGAAATGGTACTTCTGGGACCTCTGAGTGATGGTGAGAGATCCTTCATACTGAGTTGTACTTCTGGTTATTCATTAGCTTTACCACATGATGATCGAATAGTGAGATCCCGAATCAATGTAGACTCCACGAAAATGGAAGAAAGTCTACGGGAGCGGAGAACCCAGTAGTAAGGACTACAGGATGACGTGCAGTCCCCAGCCGTTTCTTTGGTGAGTTGTTAGCGCTCCTTGTGTCATGACTTTTCCATGCCCTTGCAATTAGGATCACGAGATCAAGGTTTGTTATTTATTTTCAGACTTTTGCTCCATGACGGTCTTCAACTTGTTCCCGGACAAACAATTCAGGAATCCAGCACTGATGAAGAAGTCGATGTAAGTATCTCTTTCGTGCAGGTGATCGTGGCATCTCATTGAATGAAATAATAATAATAATAATTGTCGATGTACCCAGGAGGAAATCATTGTAGATAAGCAGCATGTTGACGAAGCGTGCTCTTCTTTGGGACATGAGAATATGGATAATTCCTGAAATCCCAACCGAATGGAGATAGCGGCGTTGCCGATGGAGACTTCGGTGTTGCTAAGCCTTCAAATGATTTAGAGACTCCCTTAATAAGTATATCTCCTGTAATATCTTTATATAAGTATGAACTTTCTGATTTGTGAATGAATGAATGAGAATCCATGTGAGTATACGAGTAATTTCGCTGAAATATGTCACCAGAAAATTTCAGACTTCAGCCTTTTAGTAAAAACATTGTATAATCTTCGTCCGGAGTTGGATTTTCGCGATCGACATATGTATCTTCAAGCCCAAAAAATTTCCAAGCTTTTTTAAAGAAGATTTTTGAGTTTTGAGCATGTTTAGATCCTGAAAAAGGCGAAACAGTAAACTTCCAGGAGACTTTCAGAACTTTTTCAGATTGTATGTTGTCCAATGTTTTGGCCACATCTCTTTGCTCGTTTATCCGATTGCTGTGAATTTTGGATATGTTGTAGTGGATATCTATACGAAGAGAATGGTATATGACCCATACCTATATTCTTCACCAATTGCTCCCAAATCGTCGGTTTGTACAGGACAGTGTAAAATCATCTCAGACGAGCTTGCTGTAAAACACTCATGTTGTGTCTTTAGGCCATTCGTTAGTGTCTTGAACGGTTGGTGAAGGATTTTAATGTCATTGATACATTTGAGATCAGTACCCCTTGATTGATACATGAGCGTGGTGCTTGCAGCGCCATCTTGTTTCTGTCAGTCGTAGAAACATCACTTCCGAAACCCTGGTTACAGGACCATCACTGAGGTTGCTCTCAAGAGTGGGTGATGTAATGACTATGATTGCATGTCCCGGTGGAAGCATTCCTTTTATGATGAATGATAAACACATGAGAGTCTGGTGTCACGAGTCTTGGACTGTAAGACTTATCGCCATGATCAGTGGACCGTCAGTCCCCAGTATTTTGTTAAATCTCTCTTTTCGTTTTCCCTTCTTCTGGCAAGACCTAGATAGAGGACCCAGGTAGAAAAATTGATGTAAAGACCTAGGTGGTCGAAGTTGTAGGTACCTTGATGAAGGACTTATCGGAATGACCCGGTGGACACCGATCGACTGTGGAAGTTATGAATCCCGTTTAAGAATTGCTGCTTGCATGTTGTATGCTCTGGAAACTGTAGGAACCTCATACGACGTCAGAATTCGATGCTTGACCCCAATTTTTGAAGCTAAAAGACTGAGTTATCACATGAGAAAAGAATCACTCAATTTGGAGTTGTAGAGGTCAGCCAACGAAGCGTGCACATTTGTAATTTGTAATCCCGTACAAATTTTTCAGATTTCATAGACCTGACGGTAAAGGCCAAATCTTTCATCTCGTATGTTAGATTGATGCGCCCTTTTGGTATGTTGTATAAGAGACATAGACGAACATCTTTTGTTGAGGAAATATTGTCCCATTCCTCATCCATTGGTACGTTTTTGTAAACCCATGGCATGAAATGTGTTGTATCTCTTTTGTGGAGGCGATGAGGACATCTTGTGGAAGACTTTGATTTGTGGCCGTCTGTCGCGTAAGCTTTGGGAAAGCGTTCATGTTACCTTGTTTTAAGGTCTAATCATATTGATATAAATCATTAGGGCTTGAAGAAGTACGATCCATAGAGTAACGCTTCAGTGAAATGGATAGTTGATGAAGTCGGATGTTGCGCCTGAGGCTGATGCTGAGATTACAATTAAATTTTCTCTAAAAATTCTTGTTGATGTCGAGACCATGAATAGAGTTCCTCCACATGTTGATGCCGATACTATGATTGGAGTTGATACAGAGACCGAAGATGATAGTCTTTGCTCTTCCATCCAGTGGGAATTTTCAAACTAATTGGTGAGTTGAGCATTCCTAAGATGAAGGTGTATTAGAATTTGAACCCAAATTCTCATGATATGACTTTACTGTGAAGTGGCTTCGTCATGGAATCGATGTTGTTGCGCGGTAGATAGCAGCTTCATTGTGGATATGATTGGTGAAGAGAGGAAGTTCCCCAGTCGTGCAGGGGCTTGTGATGTAGAGAGGTTCCGTTTGACGACGTTTCATGGAATCACATCAGGTTGTAATGGCTTGTTATGTGAATAAAATTTATTGAAATATATTGAATTGATATTTCCAATAAAATCAAGTCCCCAGTGCATCGCTCATTCACTTAGCAGAGTTGAAGGAGTTTGTAGCATCCATTGATCAATGATGTTGCATCTGCTTCAGAAGTCTTATCATGGAATAGTGAAGGATTATCAATTGATCGTGTTGGTGTTGAATCAACGTGTCATCATCGAGATATTTATGCTGAATCCATAGGCGCTAATGAAAAGGGTGTACTCTTTGATTGGGAGTACAATTTGAAGAATTCTTGGATGCTTGAGCGTTGAAGCGTCGAATGTCTTAAGCTTGATCGTCTTGGCCCGTGTATCTTCTGTTGATTCATCATTCCGCTGCGATAGTGGGATTCAACACTTGTGCAGACATCAGATATTTATGATTTTGTAGTACTCGTGGACATTCCTGCAAGTCTATGGAGAAATGCTCAAAGCGTTCTTTGTCATGCTTCCGTCATCTCTCAGTAGTGAATGTCTCGGCGAGATGCTCGATTCGAAGAGGTGTCATATTCAACCACTTGGTAAAATATCGCGGAGGTGAAATTACCCACTCACAGCGTCTTGCAATAACAGAGATGCTAGTAGAATTGAGTCCTCATGCTAGAATAACATGTGAGGATATGGGAGGAATGAAACTTGCCTGAATGCGAAACCTTTTGATGAATGTCAATTTGGTTGCACCATCTTGAATCCAGACTTCCAGTAACTCGATCACTTCTTCAATGAGAAGAGATAAATTTGAATCTGTTTGATCATTTCCTCGTTTGTTGATGCAGGGTTGAGGTTTGTGCATTTTAGTATTGGTTATCCTTTCTTTGCGCTTCCGAAGGATCCTGAGAGATTGGAGAAGTATGCTTCTGTTGTGGTGCTTCGGATTTTCTCTTTCTTCCTTCAGCAACAACGTTCATGGAAGTTTGGAGGTCATACTATCTGTTAAAAATATGTTGAGTATCACGAGGTTCTCAGTCTAGGTCTTTCTCTTTCAGTAAAGCATGCGCGGTAGTTGCTGATCGCTTGGCTGCTTCATGGAGTTCTGAGAAAGTCTGGAACCGGATATTTTCTAGTAGGGCTCTGTAGACAGGGATCATCCCATTGATGTACAAGTCCACCAGTTGTTGTTCAGTGATATTCGGATCATGGCAATCCAAGGCTTGAACCCTGAACCTCTTCACATATTCGTTCGGGTCTTCAGTTTTCTTCTGAGTCATCCTTCCTAAGTCAGAAAGAGAAATATGCTCCGAGATGAAGAAGTATTTCTTGTAGAAGGCATTGACCATTTCTCCCCAACTTGCGATGCTTCCTGGTGCAATAGTATTGTACCATGTGTACGCTCGGCCCGTCAAAGATTTTGAAAATTCTTTCAAACAGACGACATGGTTGTGATCATGTTCGCCTAGCGCTTCTAAGAACCGAGAGACATGTTCTCGAGCGTTTCGCGTTCCGTTGTACAACGTGAATGTTGGAGAAGTGTAGCCTTTTGGGAGAGGGATCTTTTGTGTAGCAGCAGGGTAAGAAGGTTGATGACGGTGGATAGTTGGTGTAGTTCCTTTCCCACGGTCCTCCATGAAGCGTTCCAGATCTTCACGAGTGATGAAACCGGCGGGCTCCTTTGATGTCGATTTCTCCGCAGCTTTGTGGACTTCATCATCGTCGACTACATGGACTGGGACAACTTCTGGATCGACGGTTGAAGCTGCTTCTTGGACTTTTCCTTTCTCTTGAGTTTTTTCTGACATCTTGTCAGTGAGAGTTTTGAGATAATTGCATAGATCCTTCTGTGTGCAGCCATGTCAGTTTGATTTTTGGCAAGAGTCTCCTGCGCTTTCATGAGATCAGCTATGGTAGGCGGATTCTCTCTGAATTCTTCGGGACGTCGGCCAAAGAGAGGATGATTTTCGATGTTGGTGTGAGGAGGAGAAGTATCAACAACACCGATATTGGAAGCAGGAGTGGTTTCTAGAGTACCACCATTGTTGCTAATGCTAGCGTTGTTTGTGTTAGGCTTTGTAACTGAACCTGACCTAAGATCAACCTATTTGTGAAAGTTTGAGATTGCAACCGAGAGATTAATCTCCCACTGTGGTCGCCAATCTGTAGATGAGGAAAACGAGTCACTGGTTTTTTAGGGAAGTGAAGAGACGAGCGTGTTGTTGAGACTCCTCAACCGAGCAAACTGCTTAATCTCACACAGATGCACTGCAAAGGGAGTGCTTAGATTCGAGAGATCAATATGTAGGACTCCGGCCTAAACCAAGTCAATGGTCGTTCCAGAGTCAATTTGGTCGCAAAGAGGGAGATGGGTTGATCTGTAGGAGGGAAGCTGAGAATTATGTGGGATCAATGATGATCAAGGATTGGGGATGTGTTGAAGGTTTCTGCAATAATTGATGAACTGGTAAGTTCGAATAAGTTCTGATAGATTGATGAATTCTTGAGAGTAGTTACTCAAGAAATTCTGTATGAACGATTACTGATGATGTCCTCAATCATGGATTCATAAACTTATTTATATTGTCAGAGTTGTGAACACATTGATCCCTGTAAGTGTGACGGTTTCTTGTGTGAAAGAGTGGAAAAGTGGGAGATCGTGTTAAAGTCAGTTCCACGTGGTGTGGAGACTTGAATGATCGTGCACCCACTACTTTGCTAACTCCTTCAACCATTTTCACGACTTACGCACCTTTCTCGTCGTAGATGAATCCACGTGTCGTAGACCGCCAGACCAAAACCCTAAGTGATATCCTCCCATTTGTGACATGATTGATGTCTCACAAATCGTGGAGTCTGCAAGGCAGATGTGTTTTAATTAGTCAGTTATTGACTGATTTAGACAGTGAGTCTAAGTTTTGTTGAATCGAGCATGATTGACGAATGCTCAGTGATTCATGAGTATTAATGTTGCTCGTCTGAGCAAATATTGTAAATTCGACAAGTTGTTGAATATTGATGAGTTACTGAATATACATGGATTATTTGAGCAACTGAGCAAATATTGCTCGATTCGACGAATTACTGATAAATTACTGAATATTGATAATTGGATCAATATTCGAGCAACTGAGCAAGTATTGCTCAATTCGACAAATTGATAATTTTGACGTGCAACTGAGCAAGTATTGCTCAATTTGACAAAATACTGAACATTGATAATTTGACCTGCAACTGAGCAAGTATTGCTCAGTTCGACAAATTATTAATATTACTAAATATTGATAGCTGGATCAATATTTGAGCAACTGAGCAAGTATTGCTCAATTCGACGAAATATTTATTGGTGACGTGACCCAATAAAATATTTTATATTGGTAGATTACCAAAAATTATATGACTAATTCATATGTTGGTTGTTGAATCCATCATAAATTCATTAGTGTTTGAATCTTTCTCCGAATGATGATTCATAGAACATTTATTCGAAACCCTAATTTCAGATCAATTATTTGTTAACCGATGAATCGCTGAGAATAGGTCATGAGTGATAGAGGGACCGACCACATGGAATGAGGGAGTCCATGTGGCGCCCAAGCGCTCGAGTGAGCGTGCACCTGGTCCTTAGTTGGCCAGTTGGTGAAAGAATGATGATTAAATGCCGGTTTCATCATTTATTGAAATAGTGCTCGATTGAGCATTAGGTGATAAAATCTAATTACGAAAAAGTGAGGGACCAACCAAGAGGGCATAAAACCGGCCCTTGGTGGTCGTGGGACCAGCGGATGGTCGTTTGAGCAAATTCCAAGTTGTTTGGAAAGAGTTTGGACCCAATATGAGCAATTGAGCAAATTAGGTCAGAATTATGAAAACGTGTGGGACCGGCTTTGTGTAAGCTCTAGGGATGACTCTAGTCGGTCAAGAAGGCATGCACGTGTTGTCGTGTTGTCAATGTCTCCGTACTGAGAGTTTCAGCATTTTCTGATGTGCGTTCGAGCAACATTGTGAATTTTCAGAAGAGTTTCATCTTGACTGAAATTCTTGATTTTTGTTGGAATGAGCATGTATTCTCAATTAATCAATATTTTATAAATATTAAAATAAGGACATTTTAACATTTAATATTGCCGTGAGAGGCTAGCCGGTCGTGTGACCATGTTGGATTTTAGTTTTTCATGATTCAAGCAAAATTTGAGAAAATATGAAGGAATCATGAATTTTTCTCAAACCAAAGAGTTTCCTGAATTGAGGAAACTAATAATTATAAAAGACTAGGGATTGCAAGGTGTGGGGCCGGACACGGCTAGGGCATGACCGGCCGGCTAGGTTTCCCGGTCCCGCAGACCTTTCCCTATTTTATAATATTATTTTTCATGAATCCATGAAGTTATGGAGAGTTCATGAGTTTTTCTAAAACAAGGAAAGTTGCTAAAATCAAGGAGTTCTCATGAGTTCATGAAAATAACAAAATAGGGAAAAATAATGGAAGAGGCATGGGACCGGCCACGGCTAGGGCACGGCCGCCTGGCCGGTGGGCCCGGCCCCTGGGCGCCTCTTATTATTTTATTATTTTTTGTTGTTTTTCTCCTGTTTTGCGTAGGATTCCTCATCTGTCTATATTTTTGAATGCTCGTTTGTGCATCCGGGTGCTCAGTCGTGCATCATTGTCGAGTACACTTGCACCATTTTTGTGGGGCTTACTCGGTGATGGTCCATATGCCCGATTATTGAGTATTTATTACTAATTTATGAAATTCAGTGGAGAATGATTCATGAAACTGAGCAATAAAAATGAGTAGTTGTTCTATTATCAATTCATAGGATCAGTCGTGGATTCGACCATGAATTCGGAATAATAAAGTTAAGTATTACCATTCCATGGGATTGTGGATTCGACCATAGAATCAGAGTAATTAAATATTACCATTTCATGAGATCAGCCGTGGATTCGATCATGAAATCGAAGTAATAAAATTATCTATTATCATTCAATGAGATTAGTCGTGAATTCGATCATGAAATCGGAATAATGAGATGATACAATTGTTTATTGCCATTCCATGGGATCAGGCCGTGGATTCAACCATGGAATAAGAGCAATAGTTATTGCCATTCCATGGGATCAGGCCGTGGATTCGACCATGGAATAGGAGCAATAGTTATTTCCATTCCATGGGATCAGGCCGTGGATTCGACCATGGAATAGGAGCAACTGTTATTGCCATTCCACGGGATCAGGTCGTGGATTCGACCATGGAATAGGAGCAATTGTTATTGCCATTCCATGGGATCAGGACGTGGATTCGACCATGGAATATGAGCAATAATAGATCATTCTGGGAATTCAGTGGTAAATGTCACGGCATAATTAATCTATTGCAGAAGAGATATTAGCCAGTTAAAGCGTCATACCCATTCCGAAGGTGTATAGTCAGAAGACAGCAAGTTGCCGAAGTCCTGAAGACGTTGCTGCTCTCAATCTACAGAGAACCGCCTGAATCTATACACGGTATCTCTACATAGTCAGGGAACATTGAGTGTCACCGACATCCTGAAGGCGTTGTTGCTCTCAATCTACGGAGAACCGCCCAATCCTTCTTCTATGTAGAGGCGGGTCTCTCTCATGTAGTCAGGGAACAGTGAGTGTCACCGACGTCCTGAAGGCGTTGTTGCTCTCAATCTTACGGAGAACCGCCCAGTTACGTTATTCTACATAGAGGACATGATGAAATGCATGGCACTGAATGCTCAGCTAGTGGAGGCATTTCAGGAAACATACTCATCATGGATTCGTAAAATATGAATCGTTGCATGACTGAAAGCCGTGTCAAAAATATGCCTCATGATTTTACGGTTTTTCCCTTTGTTGAAAATCCACCATCAACAGTTATGACTCCATAAGTCTTCTTATGTTTGAGCGTTCATGACTGGGTTGATTGTTTTCATGATTAACTTAGTCATTGCTCCAAAAATTCTCTTATTTGAGTATGACCAATTAAATTGATTACTTTTCTGATTAGTTTGATTGTGTATTTCGATTAGATTAATTACGGGTTTACTTGTGATTAATCTAATTGAGCGCTCTTAAGTCTCCATAAGTTTACTTGTGTTGAGCATTTTTGGTTAAATTAATCATGAACTTCTTGTGGTTAATTTAATATTTTGGATTCAAATTCATACTTGTATGTGATTTGTTTTGTCCAAAGAAATCCTTCTTTTCTTTCGAAATCAAGGTCGCTCTTGTTGTTCCCTTGGGAATGACATTTTATGGGGGAGAGTTATTTTTGAACTTGCGCTTAATTGCCAAATATTTGTGGGAAGTGCGGTTGTGGAATATTATAGGGGTTATCTTGTATCTTTAAACTCCTTGATGAATGCATTTAGCTTCGGCTTTATGATTGCATCTAAATAAGATGATGTGTGTTCTTTCTTTTGGTCATGAAAGGTCTCTTTCGGAAATTTCATTAGGATCTTGTTCTTGTACCTTTGCCAATTTTATTGACAAAAAGGGGGAGAATTAATATGTAGTTCACACTACAAATACATATGGTTTTCGGATCATTATGTAAGGGGGAGTGGTTTCCATGTGAGATGGAGTATTGACTAAGGGGGAGTGATACATATCACCATAGTATTGTTGTTGAAGTTGTGATACAATTGAACTTTGACGTTGTATAATGATACTATGACACTGTATAACAATGATTGAGAACTATTGTTTTCTTGTTGTTATAGTTGCGGATTTTCAACAACGGTGATGCTAAACTTACCTTTGGGATCATTGGAGTACTTGGAAGTGACGAAGATTTCGAGTAATGTTGAAGATTAGGCATGTGGAATAGGAGCTACAAAATCTAATTTATTTATTTTTTGTATTCCATATGTATTAATAGTTTTCCCCCTAAAATTGACAAAGGGGGAGATTTTTAGAGCATTTCTCGGTCGAACTCGCATGCGTTGCTATCTCAAGCATGTTTGTCAATATTATTGATCAAAACTATAAGTCTTGATTACTAGCCTATTAGAGCTAAGGTCTTGGATTAGGATAGAAAGTGTAGTTGAGCTCAAGACTCCATGGCAATCATCATACAAGACGAAGGACTACTCAAGGAACTGGTGGATCTTCATCGATTAAAAGGTATATGGAGACTTGAACTTATCTGTCACTCAAAAGTCTATTTACTCTATCTCATACTCTTGAGACAAAAGTCGTTTTGATATATAGACTTTCACTATGCACATTTGCTATTTCGAGCCGACTTTATCTCGCCTATCTATTTCTCGAAATGTGTGTTGGTAAGCTTTCGCTTTAGCCGAATTCATCTTTACCAAGTGACGAAAGTCATGTTATGTTTCAATCACTTTGAAAATTGCTCTGACGAAAAATGGTCTGTGAATAACGGCTATATAACGTTCTCTGTGAATGTTTTAATGATTGAAATGAGAGTTTAGATTACATAACCATTGGTAGGATATAAGCACTGTTGTGGAAACACATATATGTATAAGTCCTTATTCCTTGAACCAAAGTTTGCGAACTTTGTTGATCAAGAGAAATGGAAGTGGCGTGAGCCAAGTCCGCCGAACTCAGTCCGCGAACTTGCGGAACTTCTCGGCCCGAGATTTTCTGCTGGAGTTTGTGTACTCCTTCCATGAGCTTAAGTCCGCGAACCCAGTCTGCGAACTTGAGCAGGTTATATATAAAGTCGGTTGTTCTTGAACTAATGTTTAAATAAACTAAGGAATGCTTTTGCAAACTGTGGATATAAATTTTATGAACCGATTCGAGTGAATCAAACCGATTTTGCTTCAATTGTGTATTGTGTAATTACATAAGATTTCCTTGCAATTGAACAACTCTCTAACTAGTTCATTTGAGTCATTTGAACTAGTTATGGTGAAGAAGAATAAGGTTGATATGAGAGTAATCCTATGGCTAACCTTTTGGTTAACTTGTTGAACCAACAAATGTTAATGTTTGGGTACGGTTCATAAACCCAAAATTGGGCATTTCATTTGTATGTGACAAGTTAAGTTTTCGATCTAACGTTTGAGAAATATTAGCTTGAATCTAATCAGGTTTTCATCTAACGGTGAATATTGAATGCTTTGTTACTAAGCTAACATTGATTGCAAACCCTGATTTGAAAGTGTATATAAGGGAGAACTCTAGCAACTGGGAAACCTAATCCCCACACATTCTGTGTGATACTAGTTGTGCTAAGCTAGAGTCGATTCTCCTTTAACCTTTGTTTTCTTCTTCTAAACTAGGTTAACGACTTAAAGACTTCATTGGGATTGTGAAGCCATACCGATATTACTTTTCTTGTAGTTATGTGATCTGATCTTGCATCTTCTATCGTACGAGTACAATTGAAATAATTGGCTTGAGATTTTATATCTCCGATAGGCAAGATGAAAAGTAATCACAAACAAACTTCGTCTCATCGTTTGTGATTCCGCAATATCTTTTTTCGCTGCGTCGATTAAGATTATTGTGAGGTGATTGATAATACTAAGCTGTTCTTCGGGAATATAATATTATTGATTGGTTCCTGTTCACCTTGATTTATCAAAAGACAGAACAAAACTCGTAGATATATTCATCGGAGACGGATTTATCTATTATCGTAGACTTTTCTTTGTGATACATATTTGTTTATTAAAGTCTTCGACTTTGGGTCTTAGCAACTCTTAGTTGTGGGTGAGATCAGCTAAGGGAATCAAGTGCGCAGTATCCTGCTGGGATCAGAGGCGTAGGAGCATAACTGTACCTTGGATCAGTGATTGGGGTTCAATTACAGTCCAGACCGAAGTTAATTTGGAGTAGTCTAGTGTCTGTAACGGCTTAATACAGTGTGTGTTCAATCTGGACTAGGTCCCAAGGTTTTTCTGCATTTACGGTTTCCTCATTAACAAAATTCTGGTGTCTGTGTTATTTCTATTCCGCATTATATTTGTTTATATAATTGAAATAATACAGGTTGTGCGTTGTTCGATCAATTAGAATATCCGACCTTTTGGTTGTTGATTTAAATTGATTGACACTTGGATATTGGTCTTTGGTACCATCCAAGTTATCTCTCTTTGAAAAAGACTCGCAGATTTCTATTTGTTTGAGTAAATATCAAATCGAGAGATTGAGATATAAATTCTTTGATATATTTTTATCTAGATTGAGTCTGACTGACTAGTTGATTCTCTAGAAAGTATATTAGAGTTTGTTCATACAGATTGCTAAGCGAAATATTGGGTGTGGTTGTTAGACCCCCGCTTTTCAGCATGTAAAGACTTTAAACAGCGTTGAACACGCATATGCTGCCTCGTTAAAACCTTGACAAGAAAACCACAAAACCATGACGGGGGAAAGTATACTCGGTAAGTCCATTCAATGATCCTTCTAATGAGTTCTCCAGTTCAATCCGGTTACATTGAGACCCCATCCATTGAAGCATTAAAGAGGAGACTAGATGAATGAATTTATGAAGAACTTTAGTGATTCTCGTTGTCAGAAAAATTTCAGAAATGCGAACCTTAGTAAAATCGTCATAGAATCTTCATACGATGTCCGGTTTTGATGGTTGAACCTAGCATTTTGACCGGTCTATAGGTCCGCGTGCCTCTATACGCACCTACCCAATATGAACTAATTAGGCGGATGTTCATAAACTATTTTCACAAATATGTTTGGCATTGCTACACCTCTCATAAACACTTCTAAGACAACATTGTTCACTAAATCACTATGTGTTTTGAAAGGTGGTTTAAGTCTTAAATTTTAATGAACACGATTTATGCTTGAAATTTCAAAACGTATATTTTCCAATAAGAACTATCATTTTACACGATTCCAGAACCCTAAACCGTATTGTATATTCTTTTGTATAATTTCAAGACAAACTTCTCACATGCTTTCCTGAATTCCTAATAAGAATTTCATCTAAACTGAGAAAGTGTTTGCTTGAATATCAAGTTATCTTAACTTCAATTCAAAGCTACTTAGAGTTGTGAAAGTCTATACATAGAAAGACTCCTGCAATGGGATTTCTCAATCCCTGGTACTTTTATGACCTAGTTGCTTGCTAGAGTCATCCTCTAAAAACTTAGGTTTCATCTGAGAAACATAATTAGGTTACGACTTAAAGGTTTCACTTATGGATTCGTGAAGCCAAGTCCGACTATCTTTTACCTGATAGTTCTCTTCGTTATCCTTATCTTGTTCTTATTTATCTTCGAGGTTCTTGTTATCTCAGATCAGGAACAAAATCGATAGAAATCACAAAGTTCTCTTCGTCTCAGGTTTTGTGATTCCTCAAGATAGAAATCTAAACTCTTATTTGATTTGTTTGGATTGTTCTTGAGAGGTGGTTAGTAATCCAGGCTTCTCAGCTAACTGAGTGTATAGTGTTCCAGATTCGTAAGTTTTACTGGACTTTGTCTGTTGCAAACAAATTTCCAAACCCATATAGAAAGATCAAAAGGAAAATCAAATAGGCTTATCTTTAGATGAAGATTGGTATAAAAACTCTTCACTTAAGTTGAAGCAACTCTTAGGCAGTAAAGGACGCCAGCTAAGGGAATCAATTGCGTAGAGCCTTGCGGGGTTTAAGAGACGTAATGAGCACGACTGCAGCTGAATTGCTTGGAGGGTTAATTCGATTTCAACTACATTCCATTATGAAGTCTGGTAGTAGGCTAGTGTCTGTAGCATCTTAACACAGCTTGGTGCTCAAAGTTTTTTTTTTTTTTTTTGCAGGTGTTTTTTTCCTTATTAATGGTGTCTCGTGTTTTTCATTTTCCGCATTATATTTTAAAAATCTTTATAATAATATTAGCATAAGTATTACACAATAAATTTAGATAGTTTAAGTCTTTAATAATTGTGATCAATTACGAGACTTGTTCTTGTTGATTCGTATCTTGAAAGATAGGTTACAAGTTTTGTACTTGTTAGAATTCGGACCCGCTTGATTTGGACACGACTAAATTGATCCTGGATACTGATTTTTGAGAGCGTCTAAGAACTCTTCACATAATCAGATTCACAGACTTCTTAGTCTAAACATATTGATTGCGGAAGAGAAAGAGAAAAACTTTATATACATATTGTTCGAGGATCTTAACTTATCTCTACTTGCAATTGAACTAGGTTTTGTCCATGCAGGTTGTTGAATAAAAAAATTGACGGTGTACTTGGTACCCTTTCATTTTCATACCTTTTCTCATGTATGAGATTCAACGTCATAAATTAACCACCACTCATTATATAATATAACATGGACGATGATTTATTACTGCTCTAATAGAATACCAGACAAGCTAAAGAGCTTGTGTATAAAATCGGTTATATAATATTCCATAGACATGTATAAACACACAAAATAAAAGTATAATGAGAAGTAAATTGTTTAGGATGTATTTAATGGTAATAAATTACTTAATCCCTGGACACTTTTGTATACATACCATGTTGTCTCCTATTGAGTAATTTCAATCCAACTCAAGATTAATCTACACAACGGAAAAATAAGAGTAGCTCGTGCTATAAAATTCAACCTTATAGGTATAGTCGTACATGTAAGAAGAGGGATCCATTGACAGGCTTGTCTTTTGACAAGATCTAACATGCCCATGTGGCCATAAGATATTGATTGATAAAAGGCAGAAATTATCTCAACTTAATATGGGTAACATGGGTTAGCCTATGGCATGTGATAAAAAAAAACTAAAAATTTATAATCATTTATGTATCAATCTATTTATTGTCGACCATCTTCCCTCCTCTCTGCACATCCAAGGAAATTTTTTGCTTCGTTTTTTATTGTGTGTTTATTTTATTTTCGAATTTTTGTGATCTTGTAGTCAATTGTTGAATTTTGCAAGAGATATTCCTTTGGTCGATCAATATATAATGGAACAAATCAGCTACTTAGCTCCCTATAATTATTTTGTCAAGGTTTTAAATCAAGGGTGTCAAACAATTGCAAAATCTGGTCTAGCGATTCATGCAATAGAAATATTGAATCACTATGGAAATCAAAAATTTCATCTATCATTCACAGTTACATCTCATAGAGGTCTATCTAGGGCTATGTAAGATTTCAAGTGAAATTTATTCTGCATATATGAGAAATCAAGTTGATGAATAAATTAATAAGAACCAAGGGATGTGGGTTTGGATGTAAGATTGAAATGATCGGATTGATCATTTATAAGAACTATTAAGGTTTGGTTGTAAAACTGGATTAATATTAGGTGAGAAAAAAAAATCTTGTATTTTAGTAAGAGGGGGGATCCATGGACACTCTTAGATGGACACTATCATACATGATTTGCGCCATTCTCTCCGAAAAACCCAAATGACAATGAATTTAAATCCAATATTTTGATGACACGTTCCTCTTATAAGATTCTATATTCCTACCAAAAATGAGCACGATTCGAGACGTATAACACCATCATCTACGTCTTTGAATATCAGCAATTAAAAGTTAATGGTTGAAATTAAGATCGATAGATGGTGAGGTTTGGTATCTCGAATCGTGCTCATTTTTGGTAGAAATGTAGAGTCTTATAAGAGGAACGTATCAACAAAATATTAAATTTAAATTCATTTTCGTTTGAATTTTGTGGAGAAAATGGCGCAAATCATGTATGATAGTGTCCATCTAAGAGTGTCCATGGATCCTCTCTCTTTTAGTAATGTTAAATAAGAAAGGATAACAAAAAAAGTCTTATGGATCATGTATTAGTCTAGGTTATCAAGATCAAATTGATAAATCTCTATCGTCAATATAACAACATCCAACGAGCTCCGGAGCGTGTTAAATGATAGACGCATTTATGTATCTATTTTGTTCTCAATATTCTGTATTGTTAGACTCGATTAAGTACTTATTGTGTTATTTTGTGTTCTTGTAGGAAATTTTAGAGAAATAAGCCCTTGCGGCGAAATGAGCTCAAAAAGTGGTGTTTTACACCCCCAAGATAAAGTATTAAAGGAACCCCAGAAATGCACTGGAAACGTCACAGAAATGTCCCGGAGGAACCAAGAAAAATTACTATTTCCACCCAAAAATTACTATTTCAGCCCCAATTGCTAAAGGGACACCAGAACTGGATTAGGGGGAGGCCAGTTTTCTTCCCAAATTCAAATTCCAAAATTGGCGGGAAAATTTGGTTATTTACTGGCATATTTGCCAATCGATTTTTGAAGGAGTTTCAGGCCGATTCAATGGCTGAAACTCATTGGGTATCTTCTGCTGGGCTAGACAGGAAGGATATGGGTATTGGATGCGATCAAATTTGGCTGGAAAATCCATCAGATGAAATCAAAGCAGACGCGTGCATGGAAAATATTTCACGGGTTTTTGATGAGTTGGAAGTTTGCTGCTCGTGTTTGGATGGGGCTTGGCTATATTCTGAAGTGTGTTTGAGATAAACAAAGAAAATCTACTCACCATTTACAGCTCCAGACGCGTATAGAGATAATTCAGGGAAGAAAATATTCCGAAATATTTTTCTTCAATGGCCGAGTAAATGAAGATTATTTGGAGTTAATGGAGGAGATTCAATGGTTCAATTACGTATAAATATGTTCCTAATGTGCTACAGAGAGGTTGTCGAGAGTTTTGGGAGCTAGGGAGAGCTAGAGAAGACGAAATCAGAGTTTAACAAAACTCTGCTGCTGCTGCTGATGAACACCAAGAACACGAAGAACGGACTCGCGAGGGCATTCGTTTATGAACAGTGTCTAAGACGCGCATCCGTGGGTCGCAGCGCAGTCTAAATATCAGCAGCACCTGTCTATTATCGTTCTTTTTGTGATGCATTCTGTTGGTCGTACATTCACTGTTTTACTCATTTTTATCATTTTAATCAACTTTTGAGCAACATACATGTATTTTGAGATTATGATTAATATGAGAAGCTAAATCCCAACACTGGGGCGATGGAGGAAGCCTTATTTCACACTTGGGTAATTATATTTAATTCTTTTCATGACTTTTGCATTAATTTTAATTGAAATTATGATTTAAATTAATTAGTTGTGATTTGATTTGATGGGTCATGCTTAGCTTAGATGATTTGATGTCCCATGCTTAACATTTACACCTAATATTTTGAGAATCTATCTTGGCAATAAATTAGAGTCGATATATTTAATATATTTTTCGAGCTATTATTGATAAAAGAATTATTATTTGAACCTTAAGAAATGAATTTGGCGGAATCCTAGTCCCAGTACCTCTCGCCCATTGTTAATAATTTTGTATATAATTTTATTAAATCTTTAAATTTAATCTTCACAAGTCCGAGAGTTTGAACCTCATCACTACAACCCCCACGAAAAATCTTTAATCATTAAATTTTGTCAAATAAAAGCCTCTGGACGCATCCCTCCTCTTCATATACATGCGTAAGTCATATAGATAAAAAATAGTGGAAGAAGATTAACAATTAGATGGGTTTCAGGAACAATAAAAAAATCAAAATAACTTAAACGACAAAAGATATGATATTGTTTTCTCCCAATATTGTGTTCGACTTCTTCCAAAAAAAAATAATCCGTCAAATCCAACAATTGGATTTTTCAGTAGGTTTCATATTTGTCTTAGTTTGCGGCTGAATTTGAGACGGTTAAATGCTCATTACAGACCGTAGATGGTGATGATAACGTGTTGTAAAACGACTCAAAACATAGAAGAAGAGAAAGTATGGAGAGAACAAGAAGAAGATATTTATCTATAGAGCTAATAAGAAAGACGGTCATAGGAATTCATTCCAGAATACATGTAGTTAACCGAATAAATATGTACCTCATCCTTACATTTCCGACGCCTTCCAATGTAGGCAGATAAGGAACAATACCAAGGTGTACATAATGATAATCGGGTCACGAAAGTTCCAAAGGTTAGCTAAATAATCAACTAATTGATTTTCGACGATGTCAGTGATATCATAGTCGAATTCCAAGGCGGACCAACAAAGTAACGAACAATATATGTAATGTACTATAACAAACAGTCTGAGATCAAAGCAAACCAATTCCGGGATAGTGGGAATCAGGTACTTCATAATTGACCAAAACCAAGAGGATCCATAACGATATCAGATAGGCACCAGGTTAACAGACAAGAGCACTCCCACCATGTAAGTTTCAATTTGCGAAGACCAATACAATAACCTCAAAGACATACCGTAGCAGGCAAGAAGATAGAATGTAACATATAAATTATACTAACTACGGGAATATTTCCCAGTTCGGGAGCTAGTTACATTACTATTGTACTACTACTAATTTCATGTCTGACATCTAATAAAAATGACATTATCAGAAACCATATTTGATCTGACAACAAATATTTCAGTCGTGAGAATTCAACTACTGATGTCCACCATCAGAACACATGACATAGGAATCGAAGCAGAACACATGACACTATTGATGTCCACCATAAACAACACGTGCAAGGTCATGACGAGCATCCTTGTAACAGTTTTCATAAATGTCGTCGGTAATCCTACTAACCCCAAGAACATGTGGAAGCAGCAGCTTGAAGAAGAAAAAACCCAACCATAACTTTTTTTTCCAGTTTATTTAATATGGAAACCCTAATCTAAGACACAAGACATCTTAGTAAATAAATATTAGTTTATAACAAGAAAATATTTTTCTCCAAGTACATGTAAATCCTAATCTAAGACACAAGCCATCTTAATAAATAAACATTAGTTTGTGACAAGAAAATATTTTTTCCCTATAACTAATTAATATCTTCTAAAAATCGTATTTTTAATTAATATAAAACTTTTGTTCATTGTCATTTATAAAACCAATCATATATCTTTATGGTAATTTCTTTCTTGTTTATACGGAGCACCTATCCTACTTTGCATAAGTTTTTTTATTATTATATAGTGCCATAATCTGTTCTCCGTACAACAATGTGTTGAACTACTTCAACAAGTCTGCACGTGCGGTATTTGTCTTTAATTTAAATAACTTATATTTTTTGTTAGAGCATTGCTCGGTCGAACTCGCAAGTGTTGTTATCTCAAGCTTGTTTGTCAAGTTTAGTTGCCAAAACTATAAGTCTTGATTTCTAGTTTACTTATAGCTAAGTCTCGGATTAGGATAGAAAGTGTAGTTGAGCTTTAGACTTCACAACGTTCATCGATTGAAGACGAAGAACTACTAAGGGGAGCTTGTGGAACTTCATCAACAAAAGGTATATGGAGACTTGAACTCATCTATCACTCAAAAGTCTATCTACTCTATCTCCTATTTGAGACAAAAGTCGTATAGCTATATAGACTTCGATTATAGACATTTGATATCTCGAGTTGAGTTTAACTCGCTTACATATTTCTCAAAATATGTGTTGGCAAGCTTTCGCTTTAACCAAGTTCATCTTATATTCTTGACGAAAGTCAAAAGATGATCATGTGAAAATCGCCTGGTAACATCTTACATGATTTGTGTAAGACAGTCATTTGATGTAGACTAAGAATGTTTTGTATTGATCATTCGATCACTTGAAAATTCCTTTGAAGCTAATAGTTTGTGTAAGACAGCTATTCCCTTCTTCTAAGAATGTTTCAATGATTGAACTGGGAGTTTAGAATAAGTAACCATGATTGGATAAAGCACAGTATGCGTACTTGTATGCTATCTGTTGCAAGTTATTCCAAGTCTGGGAACCATAGTATGCATATCCGTATACGTACTGGTTAGTTAGTTGAAAGTTCGAGAACTTAGTATGCATATCCGTATGCGTACTAGCGTAAATTCAAGTTTCAGAGTTTAACTGAGTTTGGAAGGTATGCATACCTGTTCGCATACTGGCAAACCCAAACCAAGTCCGACCACATAGGTATGCGTACCCGTTTGCATAGTTGAGTAGGTTATGTTCTAAAATTGGTTTGTTCATGAACTAATACATTTATATATTAAGGAATGCAATCTTTTGCAAACTGTGGCTATAATGTTCATGAATTGATTCGAGGGAATCAAAATCGATTTTGCTTCAATTGTGTCTTGTATACTTCTATGAGAATATAAATAATTGAACAACTCTAGAACTAGTTTCATTTTAGTCATTTGAACTAGTTATGGTTAAGATGAACAGGGTTGATATGAAAGTGTTCATATATGTAACTTCGGTTAACTATTGTTGAGCCAACAAGGTGTACACGTTTAGGTACGGTTACCCATATCTAAATGAAGTCACTTTTCATGTGTGTGTAACAAGCTAAGTTCGATCTAACGGTTGAAAGATATTAGCTTGAGTCTAATCACGTTTTCATCTAACGGTGAGTATTGAATGCTTTGTTATCAAGGTAACATTGATTGAAAACCATGATTAGAAGACTACATAAAGAAGAACTTTACCAGCTGGGAAACCTAATCCCCACACCTCCTGTGTGATACTAGTTGCGACAAGAGTTGATTCTCCTTTAACCTAGATTTTTCCTAAAACCATTATAGGTTAACGACTTAAAGACTTCATTGGGATTGTGAAGCTAGACCCAACTATTTTCTCTGCAGTTGCGTGTTCTGATCTTGTTGTATTCTATCGTATTGAGTACTATCTTCTCTAAAATTTTCTCGAGATTTATTCTCCGATTGGAAAGATAAAAAGTAGTCACAAACATCTTCGTCTCATCGTTTGTGATTCCACAATATCTTATTTCGCTACCATACGATTAAGATTATTGTGAGGTGATTGATATTACTAGGTTGTTCTTCGGGAATATAAGTTCGGTATATAAATTGGTTCCTGTTCACCTTGATTTATCAAAATACGGAACAAAACTCATAGGTATTTATGTGGGAGACAGATTTATCTATTCAATAGACTTTTTTGTGTGAGACAGATTGGTTTATCAAGTCTTCGACTTTGGGTCGTAGCAACTCTTAGTTGTGGGTGAGATCAGCTAAGGAAATCAAGTGCGTAGAGTCCTGTTGGGATTCAGAGGCGTAAGAAATGCGACTGTACCTTAATCAGTGTGAGATTGGTTAGGGATCAACTACATTCCAGTTTGAAGTTAACTTGTAGTAGGATAGTGTCTGTAGCGGATTAATACAGTGTGGTGTTCAAATCTGGACTAGATCCCGAGGTTTTTCTGCATTTACGGTTTCCTCGTTAACAAAATTTATGGTATCTGTGTTATTTCTTTTTCGCATTATATTTTCTATATAATTGAAATATCACAAGTTGTGCGTAGTTCAATCAATTAGATAATCCAACCTTTGGTTGTTGATATAAATTGATTGACACTTGAACATTAGTCTTTGGTACCGTTCAAGTTGTTTCACATAATAATCAGGCTCGCAGATTTATATCTGTTTGATTTGCTGATTACATTGTGAAAGAAAGATACAACTCGTGGATATATTTTCATTGATTGAGTCTGATTTTCTAGTTGATTCTCTTGGAATTATATTGGAGTTTGTCTATGCATATTTCCTAAAAGAAATATTGGGTGAGGTTGTTAGACCCACGCTTTTTCAATTGGTATTAGAGCAGGCAAACACGTTAAGACCTCATAAGTCTGTGTTTGGAGCGATCTGACTCTATGGACAGAAGTGCTATCTCTATAAACGTATCGCCAATCTTCGATGGCTCGAATTACTTATGGTGGAAAATTGCTATGCGTGCCTTTCTTCAAACGCGTGATTTTCAATCATGGGTTCATACTTCATGTAGTTAATGTCTATGATCCTTCGGTAGTTACAGAAAGCGATGTAATTGTTCCAAAGGATATTGGTAAATATGATGCTGCCGAGATTCTTGCTGCAAATTAAGTAAAATTCTGATGTATTAAATGATATGCCATTATCCCAGATCTTCAGCACCATGTGACTATATGCACTAAGTCTAAAGAATCCTAGGATATCTTAGAAACGGTATTCGAAGGAAACTCCTATGAGAAATAAGCTAGGCTTCAAAACCTAAATTCTGATTGGGAAAACCTTCATATGGCTGATGAAGATTCATTTGATGAGTTTAATCACAAAGTGGCTAAAATTGTTAATGCATCTTTTGCATTAGGTAAGACTATTCCTGAAAAGGACATTGTAATGAAAATTCTCAGATCGTTGCCAGCCAAATACGATTCTAAGAAACATGTCATCATTGAAGGAAATAACCTTAATAATCTATCCAGAAATACTCTGGTTTGGAAGTTAAAGATCTTTGATCATGAGCATACATCCAAATCTGGAAAGGATATTGCTTTCAAAGCACAAAAGAACACAAAATTGCTTGACAAAAGTAAATGTGTTGGGAACTCTGTAGATGATCCTATTGAGACTGATTTTTCAGATGAATCCTGATCATTCAGTCTCTCTGATCACAAGACAGTTTAAAGATCTTCTTTCTAAGAGAAGTAAACGGTTCGTCAGAGATAATCCTAGATCATCAGTTAAATTTCATGGTCCTCATCACAGGGTTCCTCCTAAAAACAGGGATACAGTCGAAACTAATGATAAGGATATGCCTCAGTGCTTCAAGTGTAAAGGTTTTGGTCATTTTTCCAATGAGTGTCCAAATCGTAGAAAATACACTGGGAACAAAGGTCTTGCTGCAACTCTTGATGAAATGTTTGATCACTATGATTCAAATGAAGATGAAAAATCAAGTGTTGCACTCCTTGCCGAAAATATTTATTTTGATAATTGTAGCAATGCTCACATCAATCTTGATATTTTTCCTGGAGAAACTTCTTCAACTATTGTGGAGGATAAAATGGATTTTTCTCTGTCTTTTGGAAATTCTATTTCTAATGTTTCATGTAGTACAATCTGTCTAGCAGTTTGCTCCGCTATGGTGTCTGAACCATCCTCCACTTTTACATGTTCTTACTGTACCATTAAGGGTCACGGACTCTCTAGTTGTTTCAAGAACAAGCATAAAGTAAGATATGCCAATAAACTTTAACAGAGAGAAAATCGATTAACAAACAAGCTTAAACTTGTTCGGAAGTCGTGTGAGGTATGTAAACTCAACTCTTCTCCAAAGAAGTTAATTCCTAAAGAAAAAGTTAGACCACTGCAGAAAAGAACAAGGTCGAAACATTCTATGAAAGAGGATTTTAGGAACTCTTTCCAAAAAGGTCATGGTGGACAGATTATTTTTCACCCCAACACAGCTTAATTGTGTTGGTTGTGCTTCTTATCTCAATTGCCTAATCCCAAAGAGACAAGATCTTAGCATCTTCAGGCCTTAAGAAAAAGAATTTTATTTTTATTCTTTTTGTTTTCTTGGTAGTCGGTTGATCTTTTTCATATCCTATTTTGGTATTGAAAAGATGTTTCCATGTTTTGATTCATTAAAAGAGAGTTAAAATCGAAAATTCTACCTTCTTTAGGGATGAGAATTGTGCGTACGTGAATTTTCTTATTTGTATCAAGGTTCCGTAACCCTACATTCCTTTTTCCTTCCTTGAAAAAAAAACTCTTTTTATCACAAGTTTGTTTGTAGAGCTTGGTTTGTGAATTTCTCTCACAAACCCATACTTGTATGTAGACTCCGAGCATTATGACTTCTGATGGAAAAGAGGTTAATATGATTGTTAAGCCATCAATCATGAAGGAAAAAGATAAATCTCTGATACCCTCTTCCTTGAAAAGAAAAAGGAGAAATGTAAGAAAACCAATGGTTGTCCCTTCAAATCTTCAGAAGTTTTCTGGTGTTCTTGAAGAGTTGAAGGAAACAAGAAAGGAGATGTATCAAATAAAGGCTATTGTTTTTAGGACTCTTGAAATTCAAAAGGTTATGGTTCGGCATCAGTCAAGAAGGTTTGTTGAAATTGACTCATTTCTTCATGAACCTTATGTTCCAATGGTTGTTGACGACAAGGAGTTCGGGGACGATAAAGAATTCTTCAAAGGTCTGTCTAAGAAACTTCTTATGAGAATTTATTCTTGTGTTTTAAGAAGGATAACTAGGGTTTGGAATAACAATTATTGTGAGTACACATAGCTATTGCCAACGATTTTCATCTTGCAATGTTTTTAGATTTATCTATTTAAATTCTAAAGTTTATTTAGAAGATGATATTGCAGTATTAAAATCTTTATTGGTTTTATATATTGCAAAAATTATTATGGGATATGTTTGTTTGCGGCTTTGAACTATGATTGTCCCATATATGTCAAAAGTTAAGTCTATTATATATCATTATGCAAATATTGATGGACGGTAGAATGAACTTTTGATAACAAAGATTAAGCCTATGAAATCATTACGCAAATATTGAGGAAAATGGAATAAATCTTCGAATATGTCGCAGTATTGATCTTTCCATGATCCACTTCTTTGTGCAAGTACTGTGCGGCTCCGTAAGTTCTCTTATGTTGAGCATTTCCGATTAAATTAATCATGAGTTCTCTTGTGGTTAATTTAATTGAGCTTTCTGGATACAAATTCATGTTTCATGTGATTTGTTAATGTCTAAAGAAATCCTTCTTTTCTTGTAAAATTAAGGTCACTCTTGTTGTTCTTTTGGGAATGACATTTTATGGGGGAAAGTTCTTAATTAAACTTGTGCTTAATTGCCAAATCTTTGTGGGGAGTGCGGTTGTGGAATACTGTAGGAGTTATCTTGTATCTTTATAAACTCCTTGATGAATACACTAAGTTTCGCCTATGTGAAATCATTGAAATGATAAGTGCATATTTTACATATATTTAGTGTCAATTCCATGCTAGTAATTGTTTATATTCTTGCAAATTATTGTATATTACGCTTGTTTTCTCTTATTTTATGTTTTATTAGGTGAATCATCCAAAAGAAGTGAATTGGCACTTAATTGTGCAATAAAAGAAGCTAGCTACAAATGGAGAATGTCCAAAGACCAATGGAACTTGTTCAAGTACAAGATTTTTACTTTTCATCTTTAAGAGGACGAAAATATAAAGCCAACGAAGAAAGGATGAAGTAATTCCGAGTTCGCATGAAGAAGTTATGAGCAAAACAAGAACTCAAAACATAAAAGGGCAAAATGGTCAATTTCCGGGCAACTACTATTGACACATCATCGCATGTTAAGGGGCAGTCAGCTCTCAAAGGAACTGCTAAACACAGTCACGTAATTTACAAGGGGCTGCCATCCCCTCATTCAAATTCTAATTGAAAATCCCGCGTGCAGTGTTGCTCGAGCTTCTGACATTAGCAGTAATGATCATGAAGATGGATAGATGAGAAAGGGATGTGATGATGATCACGATGATCATGGTTTTGGTAGCTACTGAGAATGAAACGGAGGAGTGCTAGCTGAATCGTTGATGATGATGTCATTCATTGGCAGTGGTGATTGATGGAGAATGGTGTTCGATGTTGACTGATGGTGACTGCATGATGGCATCGGTAATTGATGGAAGACGAATAGAGAAGAAGGCCTCAAGCTGGCAGTGAACGTTGCTGCCTTTGTTGGTGACGAGCTCGAGTCCGTAGTCATTAGTGATGGGTTTAAGTTCTGTCTCAACTATGAAGAAAAGAAGAGGTGACTGATGTTTGCTGCCATCGGTGATGAGCATTGATAATGAAGCGTGAGAAGAACTCGAGATGCAGCTGATAATGGTGATGATAATGCAAGGTCAGGGACGTGATTGGAGTTGTGACAGTGATGACGCAGTGGTGGTGGTTGTTGGTCGGACATGGTGATAATGGTTGCTGCTATTCAAGGTGCAGTTCGAGTAAGATGTATGTTGTTGTTATAACAGAGAAGAAATAGATCAATAGGAGAGCTCTAGTTGGACAAGGAACATATAAGCACGGACCTGAGGAGTTTGATATGCTGTTAGCAAGATATTTGACCAAGAATACAGAATGGAACTGATGCTGCTGCCGTGATTATTGTGGACTCTGTAGGATATTTCCGCGTCCAAGATAAACAAGGAATCATCGATACGCGTTTGCGGAGGTTGGATAATCTTTGGAAGTCAAGACTTGAGCGACAATCAGTCAGAGAATGGTTTTGGATTGACACTGCAGCTGCAAAACAGCCACCGAGTGATGCTTTTACCGTCGAATTTCAAGATGAACGGTGAGGATTCAAGACAATTTTAGGGTTGGAGTCGGCTAAGGAATGTTTGTGATTATCAGATTCGAAATTTGAGGAATAAATGCCTATAAATAGAGACTCGAATCACCACAGAAAGACATCTCCTCACCCTCACTTTCACGCCCACAAACTGCTCGATAAAATTCTCCAGAGAAGAACAGAAGCATAAAGACTTCATATATGCACTAGTAGCAGAAAGGTTATAGCAACAAGGAGACAGTGGCTGCTCTCTTGCAACAGAGGCAGCAGTAGCTAGAGTTCTTCTACAACAGTAGTTTGCTTTCTATAACCTCCATTATGTCTAGCTAATTTACTTATTTGAGGATGAATTCTAAGTACTATATATGATTTGATTTAGTATATGAATCTGTTCTGATTTCTTCATATGATTATTGTTTGTGTTTATTATTAAAAATGAATATGGTTGATTAATAGATTGTTTAGGTGGCCAACTGAATATATTTGTTAACTCAATCTAATGCTAATAAGGGTTTGGATATCCGTAATTGTTGAATAATTTCTTACACAAGTAGAGAACGTGAGACCTTGCGGAGGGATTCCATAAAGCAATCGTGTGTAAACACAACACTAGAAAGTAGACCGAGCGTACTGAGTCTAACTACTAGGATTAAACCTAAATTCACAGACCATAAAGCATTTGACTGAATTACATCTTGTAAGCGTACCTCAAGGTGGTTCAGCCGGATAGACTCTGACGACTAAGCGTACCTGCTGTCCAGTGGCTTAAGGGATTTTGGAGATATCTAAGCGTACTTGTTATCTTACGGTTAGTAATAATCTATGATTAATGATGAATGGATGAATATACTACTTTGATGAATATTTAGTTACGAAGAAGGATTCCTCGATCATCTCTCTCCATATTGCTTGCAATCTTAATTACTTTTCATTGATTTATTATTTATTTAGCTTTTGAATCTAAAACAAAAATCCCCATTTGTGACATTTTTGACAACTAAACTCCCTGCTTTTCGTGGGAACGATCCTTGCTTCCATTATATTGCCAGCTAATTGTGTGGAAATAAGATTATTAATTTGTTGAGCCTACGACACCCATCAAATTTTGGCGCCGCTGCCAGGGAGAAGTCGGTAGCTTTAGTTGTTTCTTTTAGTTTTGTTTTTGTTTTTTTATTTTTCTTTTAGATTTTCTTTTTAGTTTTTAACTTTGTTTTCTAGATTTTTGTTTTAGGTACTTAATCTCTGGAATCAAAGGATTGGGATTACCCCAGGTGCGGAATTCAA
Organism: Papaver somniferum; assembly: GCF_003573695.1. Taxonomy (NCBI): domain Eukaryota; kingdom Viridiplantae; phylum Streptophyta; class Magnoliopsida; order Ranunculales; family Papaveraceae; genus Papaver; species Papaver somniferum. The sequence goes on along the minus strand of NC_039366.1, from coordinate 113,435,002 downwards.
ACTCGAAAGGGAACGGTACTAAAAGCACGTCCAAAGTTGCAACAAGAACCTTCTGCAGTAAAGATGGTTAATACAGACGACGGGGGAAATCCTCCACCACCTCCACCCATGGAGAGGAAGTTATGAGAGTTGACATCTCCATGCTTAGATTCGCAACCACTGTGCATTACAATCACTAACCTAGTGGAGCTGAAGTCGAATCTACTTCATCATATACCAAAGTTCAAGGGACATCCAGGTGAAAATCCAAATTGACACCTTCAACAGTTCCAGAACATAATGACAAGTCTGAGGCATGCAACCGCAGACAGAGATATGGCTATGCTACAAGCCTTCCCGTTCTCATTGACAAACTTAGCAGAAGAATGGTTGTATTGTCTTCCTACAGGGAGTGTTACAACATGGACTGAGATGAAAAGGCTATTTCTGGAGAAATATTTTCCTGCTTCGAAAGAGGCATCCGTTCGCAAGGAGATTGGTGGCATTCTACAGATGTCTGGGGAGTCTCTATATGAATATTGGGAGAGGTATAAGAAGTTGTTGGCAAGCTGCCCACACCATAATATATCCTCAATACTTATCATTCAATACTTCTACGAGGGATTACTTCCAGAACAGAGGAATTTGATTGATGCGGCTGCCGGTGGTTCACTTACTGAGAAGACAATCTCGCAGGCAACCAGTTTGATTGAGAGTATGGCTTCCAATGCTCAACAATTCTACACCAGAAACAACTCTAATATCAGAAGAGTTAGCGAGATAGGAGAGTATGCACAGTCAGAGCAACGAATGAACAACATAGAGAAGGTAGTACAACGAATGGCGGCAGTGATTATTCCTACTTATGAATAAGAGTCTGAACAGGTGAATGTTATGTTCCCTAATCAGAGGCCAAAGTATGATCCCTACTCTAATACTTATAATCCAGGTTGGAAAGATCATCCAAATTTTAGTTATGCAAATCAGCAAGCTGCAGCTCCTAATCCGTATGGGCGACAAAATGGTTTTCAACAACCACAGTTCTGACCACAACCTCCACCTCAACAGCAAACTCAGAATTCTAGTTTAGAGGAGATGATGAAAATGATGATGCAAAAGCAAGATACAAATGCTCAGCGTCAAGATACAATTCTGCAGAAGCAAGATATGGCTATAAAGGACTTGCAAACTCAAATTGGACAATTGGCTACAGACATGAATGAAATAAAAGCACAAAATTCGGCAAAGTTTCCATCACAGCCTTTCGTGAATCCAAGAGCGAACGTTAATGCTGTAACTCTAAGAAGTGGGAAGCAAACAGAAGAGCCAAAACAACAAAAAAAGTTTAGTCACGACTTGGAAGAGGAAGTAGAAGTGGAAACCGCTCCAAAGGAAAATCCAACCTCAACTGGCCAACCTAAGGACGCAGTTCCTACTTTTACCACACCACCTCCTTTTCCTAGTCGTTTTGCCAAGACAAAGAAGCAAGCTCTAGACAAGGAGATTATGGATATTTTCAGCAAGGTGCATATCAACATTCCATTTATTAAGGCCATCAGAACGGTACCCAGGTATGCCAAGGTTCTGAAGGATTTGTGTACAAGGAAGGAGAGGTTAATTGCTAACGAGATCACTCAGGTGGGAGAAAGTGTTTCAGCTATGTTGTTGAAGAAGATGCCTGCAAAGTGTAAAGATCCTGGTAGTTTTACAGTGCCAATTACTATTGGTGAAAAACGGTTTGAGCGTGCTTTGCTTGATTTGGGAGCTTCCATAAGTGTGATGTCAGCCGATGTTTATGATTCATTGAATCTTGGGCCTTTAAAGGAGACAGGGATTATTATTCAATTAGCTAATAAGTCTAACATATATCCTAAGGGACTCGTGGAAGACGTGTTGGTGCAAGTAAATGAACTAATCTTTCCGGTTGATTTCTTTGTTGTGGATATGCAGAATGGGGAAAATTGTTCGTATACTTCATTACTTCTTGGGAGACCATTTATGAAGACTGCTAAGACGAAGATTGATTGTGATACTGGGACACTCACTATGGAGTTTGACAAAGAGGTTATACGCTTCAATATTTTTGAAGCTATGCGTTATCCAAGTGATATTCATTCCGCATTTTCTGTTGATGTTATTGGTTCGTTAGCACAACAGATGTTTGATTTTCACAACGAAGATGAATTTGAATCTGTGCTACAAAATAGTATAAATTTGGACGTCCATGACATGCTTAACTTAGACGTTGATATTCCCAAGGAGTTTGTTGAGACATGTGGTGCTTTAACGGCATCACAAGAAGTTAGAAGAGGTAATATTTCATATATCTCCTTACCTGTAACTGATGAAGTTTCTTTACCTTCTGTTGTGCAAGCACCTAAATTAGAGCTGAAACCTCTACCGGATCACTTAAAGTACGCTTAATTGGGTGATGGGGAAGAGCTTCCAGTCATTATTGCAAAGAATCTCACAGCAGTACATGAAGAACGCCTTCTTCGGGTTCTGAAAGAGCACAAAACGGCTATTGGTTGGACAACTGCTGATATCAAAGGAATTAGTCCAGCCATGTACATGCATAGAATCCTAATGGAAGATGATGTAAAGCCAGTACGTGATGCTCAGCGTAGGCTTAACCCCCCAATGATGGAGGTCGTGAAGAAAAAGATCCTCAAATTACTAAGTGTGGAGGTGATTTACCCAATTTCTGATAGCAAATGGGTTAGTCCGGTGCAAGTGGTGCCTAAGAAATCAGGTGTCACTGTTGTTAGAAATCAAGATGATGAACTTGTTCCAACAAGAGTTCAAACAGGATGGCGAGTATGCATAGACTACAGAAAGGTCAATTCGGCTACCCGCAAGGATCACTTTCCTTTGCCTTTCATTGATCAGATGTTAGAGAGGTTAGCGGGACATTCTCATTATTGCTTTTTGGATGGTTATTAGGGTTACAATCAAATTTTTATTGCACCGGAGGATCAAGAGAAGACTACCTTTACTTGTCCTTTCGGTACATTTGCATACAGAAGAATGCCATTTGGTCTTTGCAATGCGCCTGCCACTTTTCAAAGATGTATGGTTAGTATATTTTCTGATTACGTGGAAAACATTATTGAGGTGTTTATGGACGACTTTAGTGTTTATGACGATTCATTTCATATTTGTTTAAATAATCTTGAACTTGTGCTTAAAAGATGCATAGACACTAATTTGGTTTTAAACTGGGAGAAATGCCACTTTATGGTAAACCATGGAATTGTACTTGGCCACATCGTTTCCTCTCAAGGGATCGAGGTAGACAAGGCAAAGATAGACTTGATTAGGAACTTACAATGCCCCACTTCGGTGAGGGAAATTCGCTCGTTTCTTGGTCATGGAGGTTTTTATAGGAGGTTTATCAAAGATTTCTCCAAAATCTCAATGTCGATGTGCAAATTGTTGCAAAAGGAGGTTGCCTTTAACTTCAACTAGGAGTGCAAGGATGCCTTTAATAAATTGAAGGAATTGTTGACTACTGCACCAATTATTAAGTCACCTGACTGGAGTTTGCCATTCGAGTTAATGTGTGATGCAAGTGATTATGCAGTCGGAGCTGTTTTGGGTCAAAAAGTAGACAAGAGGTCACATGTGATTTAATATGCATCAAGGACCCTAAACGATGCTCAAATCAATTATTCTACTACTGAGAAAGAGTTGTTGGCTATAGTATTTGCATTAGAAAAATTTAGAGCTTATTTGGTAGGCACCAATGTGATTGTATATTCTGATCATGCAGCACTACGGTACCTATTAAAAAAGAAGGAGGCTAAGACAAGACTCATACGTTGGATTCTTTTGCTGCAAGAATTCAATGTGGAAATCAGAGATAAGAAAGGTGTTGAGAATACAGTTGTTGATCATCTTAGTAGACTTGTTGTTTCTGAAGAAGCACTTCCTTTACAAGATCGTTTTCCAGACGAACAACTTCTCTCAATTAAAGAATCAACACCTTGGTATGCTGATATAGTAAACTATTCGGTTACAAGGCAAGTACCTAGTACGATGTCTAACTTTCAAAAGTTAAAGCTTAAGAAAATAGCCAAGCAGTATGTGTGGGATGAGCCCTACTTGTGGAAATATGGTGCTGATCAGATTATCCGCAGGTGCGTACCTAACTCTGAATTTCAGTCAATTCTATCTTTTTGTCATTCTTATGCTTGTGGTGGTCACTTTGGTGCTAAACGTACCGCTCTGAAAGTCCTTGAGAGTGGATTTTATTGGCCCACCCTATTTTAGGATGCATATGATTTTTGCAAATCTTGTGATAGATGTTAACGAACGGGCAATCTGGGTGCTCGAAATCAAATGCCACTCAATCCTATTCTCATTGTCGAGATTTTTGATGTGTGGGGCATTGATTTCATGGGTCCTTTTGTTAATTCGAATGGAAAATTTTATATACTTTTTGTTGTGGATTATGTTTCTAAATGGGTGGAAGCTAAAGCCACCCCTACTAATGATTCTCAAGTTGTTTCTGAGTTTGTGAAGGAATACATTTTCTCTAGACATGGTACACCAAGAGTAGTTATCAGTGATGGAGGCTCGCACTTCAAGAAATCCTTCCATGCTCTCCTCAAGAAATACAACATTACACACAAGATTGGTACCCCGTATCACCCACAAACTAGTGGGCAAGATGAAATTTCAAATCCTGAGATTAAGTCCATCCTTGAGAAAACCGTTAACACCACACGAAAGGATTGGAGTTTTAGACTAAACGATGCATTATGGGTGTATAGAACAACATACAAGACGCCTATTGGTATGTCTCTGTATCTATTGGTTTATGGAAAAGCTTGCCATCTCCCAGTTGAACTTGAGCATAAGGCTTTATGGGCAGTAAAGATGTGCAACATGGAGTATGAAAAATCGGGGAAACAAAGGCAACTACAAATCAATGAGCTAGAGGAGATACGTAACGATGCTTACGAGAATGCTCGTATATATAAGGAAAAGACTAAGCTTTTCCATGACAAGATGATTTCTCGAAAGAATTTTGTTGTAGGACAAAAAGTTCTTTTATTTAATTCTCGTCTTCGTTTATTTCCTGGTAAGCTAAGGTCCTGATGGATTGGACCTTTTGTTGTTAGTAATGTTTTTCCTCATGGTGCAGTTGAGATTACTAGTATTAAAACCGGGATAACATCCAAGGTCAACGGCCATAGATTGAAGCCATATTACGAAAACTTCTCTACTGAGAAGGTGGACGCAATTATACTTCAAGATTTACTCTATCTGGAAGAGTAGTAAGGAGACTGCCAAGTCGGGCTGACGACTTTAAACCAAGCGCTAATGGGAGGCAACCCATAGGTTTTGTATCTTAAACCCTTTTATTTTTTGTTTTTATTATTTTCATATCATATTTTCTCCCCATGTTTAATTTCATTGAATCCGTAGTCTATCTTAGAAGATAATTATGACGAATACCTTTTCGTCAGAAATATTCAGACTGCGCGTAGTTCAGTCTAGAGACCATAACTGTCAGACTGTTTATCGAAACACTGTTCCCTATTGACACTTTGTAGAAAACACTTATATGAACAACTTTTGTGAAACGAAGTTTTTCCAAATTCCTTACCAATTTGTACAGTTTTTGCGTTTTATCTGTTGTTACGTCAGAATTCAGAATTTTCGGTTTTACACATCGAGGACAATGTAAAGTTTAAGTGTGGGGGAGTATTTTGCATATATATTTTTCATATTTTTTTTCATAAAACCTTCAACTTGTAGAGATTTTAGAGTCACTAGCATACTTCTAGGTATGTTTACATAGAGATTCTGACCGACAAACTGAATTTGGAAGTGTTAGGGAACTACGTTCGGATTTGTTACGAATTGGAGTGTTAAATAATGGATTTAATCATGCCGGTGATGCAAATGAGGTGCAGGGAGAAATTCATTATTAGAGTTGCTGATCAATCATTAGTGGAGACTACCCATTTTCATATCAACCGAGGTGCCAGACCAGATTTCTTTATAAATGACTAAAGAGCTTTCTTTTGAGTGTGTGTCACCGTACGTTAATTCCGGGTAGAATGGTGAGCTACCCAACCTCCCACCAATAGAAGCGCTACTCTTTTATCTCTTGAGTGCTAATTTTGTCAATCATGAGGGTGACGTCTATAGACGAAAACCACCTTCTTGTAGTTTGATTTGCAGTTAGCACCATTCTCTCTCTCGCCAACAACAGATCCATAGAAACACATCATCATCAACAAGTGGAGCGACATCAAAATCTACAAGGAAAGTTGAATACGTTTGAGGTTTACAAGCAACAATACAAGAAAGAGCAAATTTCATATTCAAGTAAGCAACAAACAGTGAGCGGACTTTTATATACATGTTTAAGACTTACATATAAGGAGCGAAGTTCTATATCTAAGTATGAAGACTTATTTACAAGAGCGAAAAAAAATCAAAAGATGAGAGTTATTGAAGTTTATGATACGAAGACAATACAAGTTGTGAAGATTCAAGTGGTAAAGTACTTCTGTCATGGCTATGTTAATTTTATTTCATTTTTATTGTTATAGTTGCAATCTTTTTGAGGTTTACAAGCAACAATACAAGAAAGAGCAAATTTCATATTCAAGTAAGCAACAAACAATGAGCGGACTTTTATATACATGTTGAAGACTTACATATAAGGAGCGAAGTTCTATATCTAAGTATGAAGACTTATTTACAAGAGCGAAAAAAAATCAAAAGATGAGAGTTATTGAAGTTTATGATACGAAAACAATACAAGTTGTGAAGATTCAAGTGGTAAAGTACTTCTGTCATGGCTATGTTAATTTTATTTCATTTTTATTGTTATAGTTGCAATCTTTTTACAAAAAAAAAAATTACAAAAAAAAGGAAAGATAATAATAATAAAATAATACAAAGAGACTTGCATTTAGGTTGTTATTTCATCAATAAGGCCATGTGGAAGAAAAACATATAAAGAAGTTTCAAACAACAAGGAAATTGAGGAAAAGAGTTACAAATTGTCAAAGTTCTGCGAAGTTCAAGAGTTTATCATCAACAGTTGAAGCCGAAGACCGAGGAGATGAAGAAGACGAGCTGAAGACTACGTTTCTATTGGATACTGTGAGAGTGGTGCTTTCGTCACTGCCGATCGGATGTGAAGGTGGTAAGTACTCCCATCCTTGCTATAGTGGTTGATTTCCTTTCTTAGAGATCATCAGAAAATATTTTTATTTCCCACGATCTTGTGGGGTCTCCAGAAATAATTCGGAAGGTTTCCTTCCCACCATTCAATGTGTGTAGGATTCTCTCTTCATTCCTACCTGCACACATGTGAGACCCATAAAAAAGCTGTCTTATTGAGTGCAATTATCATAGAATCCTTTTAAGTGAGGCAGAAGTCGAGGCGAAATGCTTATTGATCGCTCTCAAACACGCGTTCTCTCATTATGGTGTGGTTATTTCTCACTCAAGATTTAAGAATGAATATGTTCTTTGATGTTTCTAACTTCTTATTACTAGCATGCAGAAACTCAACGTCCTCATAGCTCTTTGGATGCTTGGGAAGATGGAATGCTTTGAAGTTGGAGTAGGTTTTGTGGGTTACCTGTAGTAAGCCCTCACGAGACTATAACTCGTCCACTAGGGACACCTAGGGGTTTAAAGGCTTGTTGCACATGCTAAGTGTAACCGTACCCTCGGCGAAATGGAGTTGTTGTATTTTGTTTTAAGTTAGGTAGTTTGCTCGAGGACTAGCAAAAGCCAAGTTTGGGGGAATTTGATAAGTGCATATTTTACATATATTTAGTGTCAATTCCATGCTAGTAATTGTTTATATTCTTGCAAATTATTGTATATTACGCTTGTTTTCTCTTATTTTATGTTTTATTAGGTGAATCATCCAAAAGAAGTGAATTGGCACTTAATTGTGCAATAAAATAAGCTAGCTACAAATGGAGAATGGCAAAAGACCAATGGAACTTGTTCAAGTACAAGATTTTTACTTTTCATCTTTAAGAGGACGAAAATATAAAGCCAACGAAGAAAGGATGAAGTAATTCCGAGTTCGCATGAAGAAGTTATGAGCAAAACAAGAACTCAAAACACAAAAGGGCAAAATGGTCAATTTCCGGGCAACTACTATTGACACATCATCGCGTGTTAAGGGGCAGTCAGCTCTCAAAGGAACTGCTAAACACAGTCACGTAATTTACAAGGGGCTGCCATCCCCTCATTCAAATTTTAATTGAAAATCCCGCGTGCAGTGTTGCTCGAGCTTCTGACATTAGCAGTAATGATCATGAAGATGGATAGATGAGAAAGGGATGTGATGATGATCACGATGATCATGGTTTTGGTAGCTACTGAGAATGAAACGGAGGAGTGCTAGTTGAATCGTTGATGATGCTGTCATTCATTGGCAGTGGTGATTGATGGAGAATGGTGTTCGATGTTGACTGATGGTGACTGCATGATGGCATCGATAATTGATGGAAGACGAATAGAGAAAAAGGCCTCAAGCTGGAAGTGAACGTTCTGCCTTTGTTGGTGACGATCTCGAGTCCGTAGTCATTAGTGATGGGTTTAAGTTCTGTCTCAACTATGAAGAAAAAAAGAGGTGACTGATGTTTGCTGCCATCGGTGATGAGCATTGATGATGAAGCGTGAGAAGAACTCGAGATGCAGCTGATAATGGTGATGATAATGCAAGGTAAGGGACGTGATTGGAGTTGTGACAGTGATGACGCAGTGGTGGTGGTTGTTGGTCGGACATGGTGATAATGGCTGCTGCTATTCAAGGTGCAGTTCGAGTAAGATGTATGTTGTTGTTATAACAGAGAAGAAATAGATCAATAGGAGAGATCTAGCTGGACAAGGAACAGATAAGCACGGACCTGAGGAGTTTGATATGCTGTTAGCAAGATATTTGACCAAGAATACAGAATGGAACTGATACTGCTGCCGTGATTATTGTGGACTCTGTAGGATATTTCCGCGTCCAAGATAAACAAGGAATCATCGGTACGCATTTGCGGAGGTTGGATAATCTTTGGAAGTCAAGACTTGAGCGACAATCAGTCAGAGAATGGTTTTGGATTGATACTGCAGCTGCAAAACAGCCACCGAGTGATGCTTTTACCGTCGAATTTCAAGATGAACGGTGAGGATTCAAGACAATTTTAGGGTTGGAGTCGGCTAAGGAATGTTTGTGATTATCAGATTCGAAATTTGAGGAATAAATGCCTATAAATAGAGGCTCGAATCACCACAGAAAGACATCTCCTCACCCTCACTTTCACGCCCACAAACTGCTCGATAAAATTCTCTAGAAGAACAGAAGCATAAAGACTTCATATATGCACTAGTAGCAGAAAGGTTATAGCAACAAGGAGACAGTGGCTGCTCTCTTGCAACAGAGGCAGCAGTAGCTAGAGTTCTTCTACAACAGTAGTTTGCTTTCTATAACCTCCATTATGTCTAGCTAATTTACTTATTTGAGGATGAATTCTAAGTACTATATATGATTTGATTTAGTATATGAATCTGTTCTGATTTCTTCATATGATTATTGTTTGTGTTTATTGTTAAAAATAAATATGGTTGATTAATAGATTGTTTAGGTGGCCAACTGAATATATTTGTTAACTCAATCTAATGCTAATAAGGGTTAGGATATCCGTAATTGTTGAATAATTTCTTACACAAGTAGAGAACGTGAGACCTTGCAGAGGGATTCCATAAAGAAATCGCGTGTAAACAGAACACTAGAAAGTAGACCGAGCGTACTGAGTCTAACTACTAGGATTAAACCTAAATTCACAGACCATAAAGCATTTGACTGAATTACATCTTGTAAGCGTACCTCAAGGTGGTTCAGCCGGATAGACTCTGACGACTAAGTGTACATGTTGTCCAATGGCTTAAGGGATTTTGGAGATAGCTAAGCGTACTTGTTATCTTACGGTTAGTAATAATCTATGATTAATGATGAATGGATGAATATACTACTTTGATGAATATTTAGTTACGAAGAAGGATTCCTCGATCATCTCTCTCCATATTGCTTGCAATCTTAATTAATTTTCATTGATTTATTATTTATTTAGCTTTTGAATCTAAAACAAAAATCCCCATTTGTGACATTTTTGGCAACTAAACTCCCTGCTCTTCATGGGAACGATCCTTGCTTCCATTATATTGCCAGCTAATTGTGTGGAAATAAGATTATTAATTTGTTAAGCCTACGACACCCATCACGAAACAAAGTTGATATGTTCTCTTTTAGTCATGAAGTATCTCCATGAGAATTTCATTATGATCCCACTAGTTTTCGACCTTTGCCAATTTATATTGACAACAGGGGAGATAATTAATGTGTAGTTCACTACAAATACATATGGTTTATGGATCATTATGTAAGGGGGAGTGGTTTTCATTGTGAAGTGAAGTATTAACTAAGGGGGAGTGATACATATCACCACAATATTGTTGTCAAAGTTGTGATACAATTGGACTTTGATGTTCTGTAATAATACTATGACACTGTATAACAATGATTGAGAGTTATTGTTTTCTCATTGTTATGGCTATGGATCTTCAACAACTGTGATGCTGAGTTAAACACGTTCAGATTCACTGGAATACTTGGAAGTGACGAAGATTTCGATTAATGTTGAAGAACCAAGGAAATCAAGCATTTGGATGAGAAGCTACAAACTTTATTTATTTTTTAATCCATATGTATTGACAGTTTTGTCACTAAAACTGATAAAGGGAGATTGTTGGAGCACTGCTTGGTCGAACCCACAACCGTTTCTATCTCAAGCTTGTTTGTCAAGTTTAGTTGCCAAAACTATAAGTCTTGATTTCTAGTCTACTTACAGCTAAGTCTCGGATTATGATAGAAAGTGTAGTAGAGCTTTAGACTTCGCGGCGTTCATCGATTGAAGACGAAGAACTACTAAAGGGAGCTTGTGGAACTTCATCAACAAAGGGTATGTGGAGAATTGAACTCATCTATTACTCAAAATTCTATCTACTCTATCTCCTATTTGAGACAAAAGTCGTATAGCTATACAGACTTCGATTATACAAATTTGATATCTCGAGTTGAGTTTAACTCGCTTACATATTTCTCGAAATATGTGTTGGTAAGCTTTTGGTTTAACCAAGTTCATCTTATATTCTTGAAGAAAGTCAAAAGATGATCATGTGAAAATCTCCTGGTAACATCTTACATGATTTTTGCGAGACAGTCATTTGATGTAGACTCAGAATGTTTCGTATTGATCATTCGATCACTTGAAAATTGCTTTGAAGCTAATAGTTTGTGTGAGACAGCTATTCCTGTCTTTTAAGAATGTTTCAATGATTGAACTGGGACTTTATAACAAGTAACCATGATTGGATATAGCACAATATGCGTACTTATATGCTATCTGTTGCAAGTTACTCTAAGTCCGGGAACCATAGTATGCATACCCGTATGCGTACTGATTGGTTAGTTGAAAGTCGGGAACTTATTATGCATACCCGTATGCGTATTGCGTAAATTCAAGTTCTGGAATTTAACTGAGTTTGTAAGGTATGCGTACTTGTGCGCATGCTGGCGAACCCAGACTAAGTCCGACCACTTAGGTATGCATACCCGTTTGCATACTTGAGTAGGTTATGTTCTAAAATCGGTTTGTTCATGAACTAATACATTGACGTGTTAAGGAATGCAATCTTTTGCAAATCGTGGCTATAATGTTCATGAATTGATTCGAGTGAATCAAAATCGATTTTGCTTCAATTTTGTCTTGTATACTTCTATGAGAATATAAATAATTGAACAACTCTAGAACTAGTTTCATTTAAATTATTTGAACTAGTTGTGATTAAGATGAACGAGGTTGATATGAAAGTGTTCATATGGCTAACTTCGGTCAACTATTGTTGAGCCAACAAAGTGTACACGTTTAGGTACGATTACCCATATCTAAATGAAGTCACTTTTCATGTGTGTGTAACAAGCTAAGTTCGATCTAACGGTTGAAATATATTAGCTTGAGTCTAATCAGGTTTTCATCTAACGGTGAATATTGAATGCTTTGTTACCAAGGTAACATTTATTGCAAACCCTGATTAGAAGACTATATAAGGGAGAACTCTAGCAACTCGGAAACCTAATCCCCACACCTCCTGTATGATATTAGTTACGACTATAGTCGATTCTCCTTTAACCTAGGTTTTTCCTAAAACCATTATAGGTTAACGAATTAAAGACTTCATTGGGATTGTGAAGCCAGTCCCAACTATTTTCGTTGTAGTTGCATGTTCTGATCTTGCTGTATTCTATTGTATTGAGTACTATCTTCTCTAAGATTTGCTTGAGATTTATTCTCCTATTGGAAAGAATCATACAAGTCTATCCAAAAGTCTGAGAACCTAAGTGCGCGTACCCGTACGCATACTGACGTAGGTTTATGACCGGAAATTTCTGTTGGGTTTGGAGGTACGCGTACTTCGCATACTGGCGAAAACCAAACTTGGTCCGGCTATTCAAGTATGCGTACCCGTTTGCATACTTGAGTGGTTAAAGTTCTAAAATCGGTTGTGACATGAACAAAGACATTTATATAATAAGGAATGCATTCTTTGCAAACCGTGGCTATAATGTTCATGAATTGATTCGAGTAAATCAAACCGATTTTGCTTCATTTGTGTTCTTGTATACTTCTATGAGAATATAGCAATTGAATAACTCTTTAACTAGTTTCATTTGACTCATTTGAACTAGTTATGGTTAAGATGAATAAGGTTGATATGAGAGTGTTCATATAGATAACCTCGGTTAACTACAGTTGAGCCAACATGGTGTACATGTTTAGGTACGGTTACATAAACCTAAAGGAGGGTACATTTCATTTGTGTATAACAAGCTAAGTTCGATCTAACGGTTGAAAGATATTAGCTTGAATCTAATCAGGATTTCATCTAACGGTGAATATTGAATGCTTTGTTACCAAGGTAACTTAGATTGCAAACCCTTATTTGAAAACTATATAAAAGGAGAACTCTAACAACTAGGAAATATAATACCCACACCTTCTGTGTGATACTAGTTGCGACTAGAGTCGATTCACCTTTAACCTTAGGTTTTTCACGAAACCTTGTAGGTTAACGACTTGAAGACTTCATTGGGATTGTGAAGCCAGATCCAACTATTTTCTCTGTAGTTGTTGTTCTGATCTTACTTTTACTATCATGATTGAGTATTATCTTTGCTAATATTTGCTTGAGATTTATCTCTGATAAGTAAGATTAAAAGTAGTCACAAACATCATCGTCTCATCGTTTGTGATTCCACAATATCTTGTTTCGTTAATCAATTAAGATTATTGTGAGGTGATTGATATTTCTAGGCCGTTCTTCGAAATATAAGTCTGGTATATCAATTTGGTTCCTGTTCACCTTGATTTATCAAAAGACGGAACAAAACTCGTAGGTATTTATGTGGGAGACTGATTTATCTATTCCAATAGACTTTTCTGTGTGAGACATATTTGTTTATCAAGTCTTCGACTTTGGGTCGTAGAAACTCTTGGTTGTGGGTGAGATCGGCTAAGGGAATCAAGTGCCTAGAATCCTGCTAGGGTTCAGAGATGTAAGGAGTGCAATTGTACCTTGATCAGTGTGAGATTGATTAGGGCTCAACTACATTCCAGTCTGAAGTTCATTGGTCGTAGGCTAGTGTCTGTAGCGGCTTAATACAGTGTGGTGTTCAAAACTGGACTAGGTCCCGGGGTTTTTCTGCATTTGCGGTTTCCTCGTTAACAAAACTTCTGGTGTCTGTGTTATTTCTTTTCCGCATTATATTTTGTTGTATAATTAAAATATCACAGGTTGTGCGTTGAATCGATCAATTGGGAACTCCAACCTTTGGTTGTTGATTGAAATTGATTGATCCTTGAACATTGGTCTTTGGTACCGTTCAAATTATTTTTTTATATTCGATTGCGCTCGTAAATTCCTACTTGCTGATTGCAGATTGAATTGAAAGATTGAGATATAAAACTCTTTGATGTACTTTTCTCTAGATTGAGTCTGACAGTCTAGTTGATTCTCTTGAAAGTATATTGGAGTTTGTCTATTCAGATTTCCAAACGAAATATTGGGTGTGGTTGTTAGACCCCGCTTTTCAACTATTGTCATCCTCTAAGAAAGTTTCAATGATTGAAATAGAGTTTAAAACAAATGGATTTAAGCATAGTATGCGTACTTGCATATATGTAATCCATGTCCGGGAAACATGGTATGCATACCCATATGCGTACTTGTTGGTTTTGAAAAAGTCCGGGAACCTGGTATGCAAACCGGTATGCGTACTGGCGTGAGGTTCAGGTCCGGGAATTTCTGCTGAGTTTGGATGGTATGCATACCAGTTCACATAACGGCGGAACCCAAACTTGGTCCGGCTACTTAGATACGCATACCCGTACGCGTACCTAAGTGGATAATGTTCTAAAATCGATTTGTTCATGAACTAGTACATTTATATAATAAGGAATGCAATCTTTTGCAAACCGTGGCTATAATGTTCATGACTTGATTCGAGTGAATCAAAATCGATTTTGCTTCAATGGTGTCTTGTATACTTCTATGAGATATAAACAATTGAAAAACTCTAGAACTAGTTTCATTTGAGTCATTTGAACTAGTTACGGTTAAGATGAATAAGGTTGATATGAAAGTGCTCATATGGCTAACTTCAGTTAACTATTGTTGAGCCAACAAGGTGTACACGACGGTTACTCATATCTAAATGAAGGTACATTTCATTTGTGTGTAACAAGCTAAGTTCGATCTAACAGTTGAAAGATATTAGCTCGAGTCTAATCAGGTTTTCATCTAACGGTGAATATTGAATGCTTTGTTACCAAGGTAACATTGATTGAAAACCCTGATTTGGAGACTATATAAAGGAGAACTTTAGGAATTGGGAAACCTAATCTGCACACCTCATGTGTGATACTAGTTGCGACTAGAGTCGATTCTCCTTTAACCTTAGGTTTTTCACGAAATCCTGTAGGTTAACAACTTACATATTTCACTGTGATTGTGAAGCCATACCCAACTATTTTCTCTGTAGTTGCATGATCTGATCTTGCATCTTCTATCGTGATTGAGTATTATATTCTTTAAGATTGGCTCGATATTTATTATCCGATAGGCAAGATAAAAAGTAATCACAAACATCTTCGTCTCATCGTTTGTGATTCCACAATATCTTGTTTCGCTACCATACGATTAAGATTATTGTGAGGTAATTGATATTTATAGGCTGTTCTTCGATAATATAAGTCTGGTATATCAGTTGGTTCTTGTTCACCTTGATTTATTAAAAGACGGAAAAAAACTCATAGGTTTATCCGTGGGAGACAGATTTATCTATACAATAGACTTTTCTGTGTGATATAGATTTGTTTATCAAGTCTTCGACTTTGGTTCGTAACAACTCTTAGTTGTGGGTGAGATCAGCTAAGGAAATCAAGTGCGTAGAGTCCTGCTGGGATTCAGAGACGTAAGGAGCAATTGTACCTTGATCAGTATGAGATTGATTATGGCTCAACTACATTTGCGCATTATATTTTTCTGCATTTGCGGTTTTCTCGTTAACAAAATTTCTGGTGTATGTGTTATTTATTTTCCGCATTATATTTTGTTATATAATAGAAATATCACAGGTTGTGCGCAGTTCAATCAATTAGAGAATCCAATCTTTGGTTGTTGATTATATTGATTGACACTTGAACATTGATCTTTGGTACCTTTCAAGTTGTTTCCCATAATAATCAGGCTCACGGATTCTATCTGTTTGATTTGCTGATTAAATTGTGAAACAGAGATACAACTCTTGGATATATTTCCATTGATTGAGTCTGATTGTCTAGTTGATTCTCTTGGAATTATATTAGAGTTTGTCCATACAGATTGTTAAGTGAAATATTGAATGTGGTTGTTAGACCCCCACTTTTTCAAAAATGTTCTCCTTCTTCTCCCCATACTTTCTTTTCTTTTATGTTTTTATCCTTTTTACAACATATTTATTATTCTGAACCATTAAAAGGCTTGAAAAATTGGTTTTAAAATGTCGTTTATTGTGCGAACCAGCTAACAAAATTATTTGAATGTCAGATTCAGACTATCCTAAATTGTTCTGAACCGTTAAATCGTTAAAAAGTAACGTGTTTGGATTGTATATAATATTTCAAACCTAACAATGTGTATCTAAAATTGTATTATCATACTGGATTTGAAAATAATTAATGTCTTAACATGAATACTTAAAACCTTATTTTATTTTGTTCCTACAGTGTTTTTTTCAACAATGATTTTTTTCTTTTACGAGGATGGAATCACTTTAGAATTTAATTTTGTATAAAAAGCGTAAAGTTGTAGATTGTTAGGCCTATTCCTATGCACATGGAAAAAAAAACCTGTTTGACATACTAGGTGGCATGTCGAATAAGTTGCGCAACTATGGGAAAACATCTGAGCGATAGAGTTTCTATCGAATGAAATAGTTAATATCGACAACGATCGCTGAGGCTACCATTAATATCGCGCGATATAAAGTCTAGCGCCAACAACTAGTTCTTTATCGCCTATAAATAGGTAAAATTCAAACTAAAAAACTACACCAAATTTAAACAATTTTTTTCTCTATTTCTCAAACTAATTTCTCTATTTCTGTCTTTTTCAATCTAATCTATTTTTTCAAATTTCCTAAATGGCACAATTTCAAACCCAACTTGATTCGGCAACACAACTTGATTTTTCTGGAGTATTGCTTGAAGGTGTCGTTAAGAAGATATGTGATAGTTATAAAGAAATAGGTAAAAATCAAGGAAGTCTTCAAGTTTTGGATATTAACCAAGTCAAAACTGCAACTAAGAAAAGGCAAAGAAAAGTTCAAGGCAAAAAAAAAATTGAAGACAAAGAAGAAGATAAACAAAGGAAATTCCGTTCATGAGTGCATGAAATTGGAAGTTTTATGAAATGAAGAAGATAAACAAAATAAAGAACATTGTCCCAGATTTTTATTTTTAATGTCTATATTTTAGATTATTATTGTCTAGTTTTATGTCTTGTAAAATAACTATTAATGATTAATTCGAAGCTTAATGAATTTGAAAATTTGACTCGTATTTTTGAAAATTAAGCCTAATTATAAACTTAATTCAATCTTACATTTTAAGTAGAGTTACATTTTAGTTTAAACTAAAGTAAGACCACTATTAAAACTCAATACTTAGACTTAAGTGGACAATTATTAAATTAAAACATAAATATTGGATTATATTTGGGCAACCCTCTTAAAATCTCGAAATAACTTCCAAATTGGAAGTATTTTTCGTAGATGCGATGATATTCTGCACGACACCTTTGTTAAAGTTCCATCATGGTTTCACCATCCCTCATGTTTGGACCTTCTTGTTGAAGTAAAACAACATACCTAATAACTTTCTTATTGATTATAGTGAAGCGATGACTCAACCCTGAGACATCACGATTGTTGGGGTTCATTGTTTGTTTTTGAAATTTCCCAAAAATCCTTTCCCAAAATGTTTGGGGACTGAATTCATCTGCGAATAAAGTCTCAGTAAAATAAAAAAAAATTCTTGCAAATACATTCATCTTCCTCACTAGTAAATTTTGGTAATCGCCTCATAATTCGACTTCGCACGTTGGCACGATTAGCAACTCTTTGATTTTCGGCAGCATGTTGGTTTGCTACGAACTCAGACATGTTCATATTATCAACCATGCTCTTTGAATAATTGGAAGAGTGATGAAGAGAATTGAGAGACTGAGAAATTCTAGAGAGATTTAGAAATTCTTGTGTGAGTTGAAATGAGTTTGAAATTGAGTATTTATAAAGGGGATAAATTGTAATCGTTGGATAAAGAACTGATGAACGATGATCAATCCATCGAGCGACAACATGACTAACGCTGGTGCTGTAATGACCAACGAGCGATCGTTTGACCATCTGGCGATTGACACTCTATCGCTCGTTAGAAACTCTGTCGTGTATGCCTACGTGTTATTCCTGACACATAGGCAGATATGTTTGGCAGTTTGGCATACCCATAGTAGGTGCTAAAATGGAAAAATCATCTGCTTGACATGTGCATAGGAATAGGCCTTATACAATATCACTGTCATATTGTAAAGGTGCAAATTGTTATGACAAAACATACCGGTCACCCCCTAGCCACAATAGAAGGTGTTGTTTAACCTGGTGTTGCTCTACGGGTATTGAGCAATGGGCCAAGTCGAAACTCTGACGAATAGCCCATCAGTCACCTAACCTAAGTCCATCATAACCAGGAACGTAAGTCGATAGTATAAATAATCGCAAACCTTTTCCAAATCTTCTGTCTTCTCCGCAGTAACCCTAGCTGGTTTTCGTATTTAGGGTTTTGAGAGAAGCAAACAAGTTTCAGTTGCAGTCACCACCATGAGGGCTAAGGTAATCACTAAAGTCCTCTTATCAGTCTAAATATCTTGTATTATTTCATGAAACTCGCTGTTGATTTTCGTTTAGAAATCTTTGTTGATTGTTTGTTTGTTTGTATCTTGTTATACAGTGGAAGAAGAAGCGTATGAGGAGATTGAAGAGGAAGCGCCGAAAGATGAGACAAAGATCCAAGTAGAGAGAAAGATAACGAAGGATTTCACTCATCTATGGTTTCATTCTCGGAGTTAGTTCTTAATTCGTTTTGTTTAATCTTACTTTAGTTAGTGGGAGTTGAACCAAGTGGATCTAGAGTTGTCACGTTTTGTTGTTACTGTTAGTTCTGATACAATCTTAGTGAATTCGACTTATTAACAATGGGTATTATCTTTGTTATGATACTTGGAGGAATTTTATCTTAATCAGATTTTGATGAATTTACATAATAATCCAGTCTCAGATCTATTATTCATTTGTTTGTGTTTATGATTTTTGCTTTAATTTATTCTGAATTGATGATGGTTTCTTCTGTTATTTTGTTCTAGAAGAATCATTTATATCAGGTTATTGCAATAGCTGCCAGCATGACTAGGGTAAATGTCACCTTAATGTGAATGGATGTGGTTTCTTCTGTCCCATGCTAGAAGAATTGCTTTTTTAGGCTATACTAATGGGCTATAAGATTATCAAGTTTCTTTAATCTGTTTCATGCTAGAATAATGTAACAAGAGTTGCATTATATTTAGTTCAGTAGCTCAGTCATTTACCTTAGGTATTTGGAACCGAGGATTGTTTGTTTCCATGAATATTACTACTCTGCATAACCTAATCGTTTGAACACTTAGGTCTGTTTTTTCTGATGGGTGTAGAATGGGACTCCATGGTCTGTTTTTTCTGATGGAAATAATATAATCTGGCATGACACCCTGTAGTCCATCCTGATCTAAAACAATGAAGCATGGGTTCCGTACTTTTTCTTAGTATGTTTTTCTTGTGTGTTTGCTTGGGTGCATATCAACTTTCAAAGAATAAGATTGTATCAGTTGTTAGCACTTGTGTGTGGGGCTACTATGATTAGTGAAAACCATGGCTTAGCATAACATATTTACTGAATGTGTAAATGCTTTGAATGTGTTGCATATGAGCTTTGTTATTTTTGGGTATAGGCAAGTGTTCAGTTTACCAGAAGAGGCAAATTTTTAAGCATGTTTCTCTGCCATTTAGTCCGATCTTTGAAGGCATCCATTCGTGTAGTTTCCTGCTTAGTTTAGACAAATAAAAAGACCATATAGTCGGATCATCCAGGTCTTATTGTAAATTTAAGACCTCTCTATTGATAGCAAAATTAGCACATAAGTCTTCTAATCACTTTAGTTATTTACTTTTTTTCTTGGGTTTTTAAGTTCTTCATTGCTTCCAAGTTTGGATCTCACAGGAATTGTGAAAGTTGGTCTATATTTCTGTCATGACAATATTATTTTCGGCTGCATTTATGTTTTGTTCTCCCATCAAATAACCAAAGTCGTGGGAGAATATTTATCTGTGCATTTATGTTTCGTTCTCCCATCAAAGTGCAAAGCTTTCATTTTCTGGTTTGAAGAAGGTGATTAGATGCTTGAATGAAGATAAAGACATTATTAGCTCAATATAGGTTTTAGGTTTTTGGAAAATTATTAGAACTCAATGAGACCGAAAGAGGAGAAAGACATTAGCTCAATAGGTGTCCGGAAAATTATTTGAACTCAGTGAGAATGGCATATTTTTCTAGACTTCGAAGCTGACTCCGTATTATCAAAGGCAATAACTTGATAAGAACGAAAGAGAATGACACGATTACGCTGGTGAGATATGATGCATCTTTTGCGATCTAAGAGCATCCACAGTGGCATCCACAGTGGGCGAGTATAACCAAATTTATGGGATGAGATCCTAACACAGTGGGACGGAGTAAAAGATCAAATTTGGACCAAAGATCAAATTCCAGATCAAATATGGTCGCGACCAAATCCCAAATTCTAATATAGTCGGGCGTAAATTTAAAGTACGCTTGATGCTGGGCGTAAATTTAAAGTACGCTTGTTAACGGGCGTAAACCAAATTTACGTATGTTGGTGGGGCGGAATTTAAATTTACGTTTGTTGCGGGCGTAACATAAATTTACGCCTGATGAGACGGACAGAAGAATTCCGCGCGTTGCCAGGCGGACACCAAAATTCCGCCTATCTGGGGCGGACACCAAAATTCCGCCTCTCTGGGGCGGACACCAAAATTCCGGCCCTCTCAAACGGACTTTTTTTTTACGCCTCAGCAAAATTATGAAACATGAAATGAAAATTTTCGAACGTTAGAATGATAAATTTTTCGAACGTTGGCGTTGGAGATTGCGTAGCAGATTTTTGACCGTTGGTAAGATATTTATATCTTTCGAACGTTTGAAATTGAATGTTAATAACGGGTTTATTTTATACCTATATATACCAGATGAATTCCTTTCACATTTTCATATCATTCGTTTGTATTCGGCAACAAAAAAATAGTATCAGGAAGAAAAAATAGTTTTCCATATTTCAAATCATTTTGAAAATTTTCATCGAATCGTTTTTAATGTCAACACCACGAATAGCAAGAGGTCCAAATTTTACGACAATCGAAGATGTCACGATGTGTAAAATTCATTTATCAATATCTCAAGATCCCGGCGTTGGAGCCGATCAATCAGAGATTGCGTTGTGGACTCGTATCAAGGATGATATTGAAGCTCATTTACCGGATAAACCAGAGCGGTCTTGGAGTTCCTGGCAAAAACGATTTCAGGGAATAAGTAAAGAAGTGGCGTTGTTTTCGGCAAAACAGGCGGAAGTGGAAGGTGAATATCATACGGGATGGGGTCCGGAAATGACCGTGAGTATTCTCTCTGTTTTGAAACAATTATTTTCTAATATTGAGATGCCCATGAACCTAATTGTTTTTAAAAACATTAACAGCTCGAAGAAGTAAACAAACGGTTTAAGGAATGCAATCATGGAAGAAAATTTAGGCACGAAGAGTGCTACCCAATTGTCATAGAAATATAAAATATAATCGTCGATCGACTTTTGTTTTTGATACGACGCACGATTTGGATAGTAGCGTGAATACCGAGGAAGATGGCACTCAAGTCGAGTCCGGTAACGACACAGATAAAGGAGACATAGAGAATACATACCTTCGTCAGATGGGAAAAAAAGCAGCTAAACGACTGAAGAAAACCGGGCGAGAGAAATCCAACAGCCAAGAGGAATTGATGGGAATAATTATTACACAGCAAGAAAATTTCAATTCTCATTACCGGGAACAATCAAGATTCAAGATGGAACAAAAAAAGGCCGAGTTTGCACAAAAACAAGCTGAGCATGCGGCTAAAATAGCCAAGGAGGTCGCAGACGATGAATTTCGCATCATGATGATGGATCTTTCCAAATTGGATCATGTACAAAAGGAGTACTTCGAACTTCGAAAGGCTTTAATAGTACGGGACAAAAGGAGCCAATTATAATCGTCAAAACGGGATAGTTCGAACCTTAAGTATTAAGTCTAATAATAAGTGATAATAGTTTTAGTAGTTTATTTACGTTTTAATATGTATTAATTTTGTCATTAGTCGTATTATTATGTAATATTTGGGATTTAATTTTATCTTCATTTAATTTAATCAACTTTAACTTATTTTGTAACATCTTACTTTAATTTACCAAGTGATGAGTATATGAAATAGAGTTAATACATTTCAATAAAATTATTCGTTAAAATAAAATCACATAATTTTTTCATATGGGAAACAACATTTAATTCAATATTTTGTCCTCGTCTCCAACCTTTTAATTCCCATATTCTGCCCATATATGTTCGATTAAGTCATCGCGCAAGCGAATATGCCTATCTTTGCTGCGCATATGACGTCGGCGTTGCTCAGCTCTAATTTGGGAAAACTCCTCACTGTTGCCTCTTAATATATTAACCGGTGTCGGGTTGCTACGATGATCATAAACATGTGGCCATTCACCGGGTAGACGCTCATCCTCGACTATCATATTATGTA
Source organism: Papaver somniferum (assembly GCF_003573695.1). NCBI lineage: Eukaryota > Viridiplantae > Streptophyta > Magnoliopsida > Ranunculales > Papaveraceae > Papaver > Papaver somniferum. Next base: position 113,412,434 of record NC_039366.1, on the reverse strand, counting down.
AGATAATACACGTTTTCATGATATAGGCAAGCACATCTGGATTCCACATTCTAGCAGGTTGTTTGATGATTCCAAACTGTTGTTGAAGTACACCAAATCCCCGCTCTACGTCTTTTCTTGCACCCTCTTGCATCGCTGAAAATATCTCTTTTTTCCTACCAAGCGGATGTTTAAACGCCATAATAATAGTAGCAATTTCTGGATATATTCCATCACCTAGATAATACGGCATGTCATAAGAATGACCGTTTACCACATAGTTCACCGGTGGTGCTTTTCCCGTGACCAGACTTCGAAAAACATATGAACGGTTCATCACATTAATATCGTTGTTAGAGCCTGGCATACCAAAAAATGCATGCCAAAACCATAGATCATACGACACCACCGCCTCCAACACGATACTTTCGCTCCCTTTATACGCGGTGTAAGCCCCTGATTCGGCAGACGGACATTTATCCCATTTCCAATGCATGCAATCTAGGCTACCTATCATCCCTGGAAATCCTCTATCTTTGTTTTGGTTGAGCAACAACTCAACATCACCAGCCGTAGGTTCACGCAAATATTCTTTCCCATACACATTGACAATCGACTTGCAGAACCTCCGAGTTGCTTCCAACACCGTGGTTTCGCCTATGCGTAAGTACTCGTCTATTGCATCTGCCGCACATCCATAAGCTAACATTCGCACCGCTGCAGTTACTTTTTGATGAGGGTTTAATCCTAAAACTCCACACGCATCGGGCCTTTGCACAAAATATCTGTCTTCGGCTGTAACACCTTCCACTATTCTGTTAAACAATTGTCGACGCATCCTGAATCTTCTGCGAAAAACATTAGGTGGTTGGTTTGGATACGGAGAAAAATAGTCGTTCCACAGAAGTTCAGCACCAGTCTCACGATCTCTTGGTATTTTGATACGAGTTTGAGGCCATTTAGAATTGGTAACAAGGACTCCCATACTAACGGCCATGTTATTTTGCATAATTGCTATTGAATCATCATCCGAGGAATAAAAACTACTATTAGAAGAAGAAGAAGAAGATGAAACAGAAGAACAATAGTGAGCGGTATTCTCATATGCTTCCATATTCTATCCGAATCAGAATAAGTGTGTGATTGTAAAAAGAGGTGTGTTGGTATTTATAGAGTGAGTGACGGAGATCACATGCTTCCATTTTCCATCAGGATTAATAAATAAAATAACATAAAGTATTTGACAAATTTTGTAAACTGTTTGTCAGTGAGGTGTTTGTCGTATTGAAATGACTAGTCGGTGAAATTTGATAAAGTATTCAAATAACTACTCGCTGAAATTTGATAGAAATTTGATAAAGTATTGAACTGACTACTCGCTGAAATTTGATTGCCTATTGAAATGACTACTCGCTGAAATTTGATTGCCTATTGAAATGACTACTCGCTGACTACACATAACAAAGATAAATAACATAATAAATGTCTAGTATGACTACACATAACAAAGATAAATAACATAATAAATTCAAAGCTAAACCATATAAATAGTCATCACAGGCTAAACATTTCCCGTATCCGGAGGCGCCGATCGCGGTGGGATAAAAGCCGTTCTCGGAATGGGCCTGACCGAGGACGTTGAAGATGATCCTTGACTCATAGAACTCCACACTTGTGGTGGCAATGTGGGGGAAAAGGCGCCGAATCCAATGGAAGGTTGGATGGTGTGTGGCGTTCGGAAAAGAGACAGTTGATACTCCAATTCCGTGATCTTATTATTCTGGTTTCCTATAAGTTCATCTTTCGCTAATAGACACTCCATCCTATCTTTCGTTTCTCGTAATGTAAAATCTCGAAATTGTTTAGTAAAATCAGCATATTCTTGGAATAATGCATAACTATCGCCCTGTCATGAAAAAATGAGATAGATGAGATTTTTTTTTTTTTGGAATTAGCAATGTAAAGTTGAACGAACACTTACGGGCGATAATTGTTGTTGCGGTGGAATAAGAACATGTTCATCTGGTTTTCCAAGTTCGGTAGAATAGAAGTCACCGCTGTACCCAAATGTTTGGACCTCCCAATCAGGATGTGTCACATATTTTCTGAAATTAGTAACCTTTTTCCAATACTCTAAATATACTTCATACTGCACAACTTGCACCACCTCGGTTGCATCAACAAAACCGTCCGCTAGCAGGAGTTTTGCTTGGTCATCACCCAAATGCCCAATAATTACATGTAGTTTCATGGGAACAGCAAACGAGGGATGGTTTTGCCTCCAACATCTTTCTCCTAAATAAACATTATGCTGTATAACCAAAAAGGGAATATAATTGTAGTGAGTACGTTATTAATTAGATAAATAACGAAAAATAAAAAACTATGTTATTGACGATTAATATTAATGATATAATATAAAAAATCATGTCTAACTCACAACGCCATTCCAAGAAAATATCCATCTCGAGTCCGACAGCTTCCTAGCAGACTTTCCCATCTCAGAACTGAGGACGTCGGTGTATGATTCCCATGGGTGCCATGTCACTTGGTCAATCGTCAGCTGATTCAGTAAAATCCTACAACGAATAATATCATTCTGACACCTCCTTCCATTCCATCTGGAAATTACAGGCCATTTCTGTTCATTACCGGTCATTGAGATGTCTGGTCGACATATGCCTAGGTATTCATACCCCCAAAACTAGTCCATAAAATTAATGAATCAAATTAATATATCCAAGGAAATAAACTTAAATGAAAATATACTTTACGTTGAAAATTAAAATAAAATCGATTACCAAAATACCTCTAATATTTGGAAGGGCCCGCTTAGTGCCTTCTGTTGTTTCCTACAAGCTTGTCGGAGACCTGCATACAATCTCGAAAAGGCACTACCGCCCCAGTCAAGGTCTTGTATTTTATCAATTTCTTCGAAAGCAGCTAACCATCCAGCATCAATATAGTTCTTTGCATTAGGAAAGAAAAATTGACCCAAAACATACATAAAAAAGGCAATTGCTATTCTATGGGCGAGGAGAGAATCTTCATTAGCCGCCACCAACTTATCTTCTTTGAAGTATGAGCTTAAATATGTAATTGTAATTGAGTTTGATATCCACGACGCGCCTCTTGTTCCCTGTGTGATATCCGGAAAAATCTTCTCACGGACATAGTCAAATTGGTATAGGCTCGAATCATACGGAACTACATAACCATCACCGATACTCAGTCCAGTTAACATGACCCAATCTAATGGCGTGAACCCCATCTCACCAAATGGAAAATGGAACGTGTTGGTTGTATCCCAAAACCTCTCAACAATATAATCAACAACGGCATGTTGGGTAACGCTACACTCTATGTTCAACAATTTTTCCCACCCCGCTTTTTCAATCAAATATTTAACTCTAGGACAATGTATTGAAATAAATTTATAATAATGAATTACCGATGCCAGACATCCACGATGTTTAAACTTAAATGTTGGTGCGTCTGAAAATGTAATGTCTTCAGTAGCGTGCGGCTTATCATCTTCCACTATAGGAAACCTCCCTAACCCGGGGACGTCGACCTCCTCAATTTGACCGGTAGAGATTAAGTTGTAATCAGCTTCGGTAGATTTTTGTCTCTTGTTGGTCTTTTGGCGACCACTAAACCTCGATATAAACTTGTTCATTCTACGCACAAACATGTTAAATACAATTTCATAATTAAAAGACCAATCCACGAACCATAATAGACATAAATTTAACCGAACAAAATTTCAACATCATAAAATTCCATAAACATAATAATTTTCCAAAAAAATAATCCAATTAACTATATTTATAACTATTATAATTAACAAAAAATTCAATTAAAATACGAAACTAAATTAACAAAAAATAAATTAAATTAAATCACGTAAATAAATTAACAAAAAAATAATTATCCAATTAACTATATTTATAAATATTTATAATTAACAAAAAAATAAATTAAATTACGAAATTAAATTAACAAAAAAATATATTAAATTAAATCACGTAACTAAATTAACAAAAAATAATTATCCAATTATTAATATTTATAACTATTAAATAAAACAAAAAATTAAATTAAATTACGAAACAGTAACAAAAGTAATAACATTAACATTAACATACTATTGGATTAAGATGTGATTAACCCAATTTTAATAAGATTTGATTAACCCAATATGAATATCCAATTAGTAATAAAGTCTGATTCAATTTTCAACGTAAAAACCCTAAATAAATTCGAACAAAAAATACAATACATGATATTATTATTACACAAATTGAAATAAATTCGAACAAAAAATAAAATACATGATATTATTATTACACAAATTGAATAAAGAAAGTAGAAAATACATACCTTATAATGGAGTTTTTAGGGTTTTTGTGGAGTTTTTAGGGTATTTGTACGGTTGGTAGATGGGAATGGAGAAGAAGAATATGAACTGAAGAGGGGCGGTGAAGCGAAGAAGAATATGAACTGTGTAAGAATATGAACTGTGGAAGAATATGAACTGAGAAGAAGAAGGCTCGTGTAGAAGAGATGGGTTGTGGTTGGGAAGGAGAGACGGTATTGGTGGAAGGGGCGGTTCATTAAGATTACGCCCGATTTGATCAGACGGACAGGAAGAGTACGCCATAACCCTGAACCCTAATGAAAACCTACTGGGCGGAAATTTTGGTTACGCCCGTCTCAGGCGTAATAATATTTTACGCCTGACAAATTCATCACGTGGACAGCAGATGTCCGTCCGTACAATTCATCAAGCGGACACCAGATGTTCGCCCGTCTGATCTCACACGTGCTGTGTGACCGTGTTTAACTCGGGTGGAATTTAGTTTTACGTTTCTTCGAGCGGTCATTTGGAATCCGTCTGATCAACGGGCGGAATTTAAGATTCCGCCCCTTACCAAACGTAATTTATATTTACGCTCGATAACAAACGTGATTTATATTTACGCCCGTTTGAAACGTAATTTATAATTCCGCGCAGAAATGAAACGTAACTAATACTTCCGCCCGTCTTCATGCGTAAAATTGTTTTACGCGCGACCAAATTTGGTCTTCTCCCCATAACGTCACAATACATATTAAACTCATATTTAGTCTTTTTTTTTGGTCTTTGATCTTTGAGTTTAGTCGTACCATTGCAGTCGCTCTAACGGCCGTTATATTTTACTTCTAGGCCTTTTACTTGTCACCAGACCAGTATAAGCGTTTTTTTTTGTTGCTCGGAAGAGTTCGTGGTCTATATACTGGTGTGCAGCGGATATATGCGTTAAGAAAGGAACTATAAATTAAGAAAGGAACTATAAAACCCGTCATATTTAGGGGCGATACCGAAAGAATTAGGGGGACACAAAAGACAAAATAAGGTCACCCAAATGTAAAATGTAGCTATCCCTTCTCTCCCCTTTTTTCTAATGGCCAAACTACCCTTCATAATCGGTAGATAATTTTACAATCGGGAAGTTAATCCACAATCGGGAGCCAATTTTAATTTATATAAGTTCCGAATATAAAGTATCCCCAAAATAAAATCCTATATCTTTTGAATTTTGATTATCCTATAATCGGTAGTAAATAAAGTTATCTTGACCCCCGATTAAACTAGACCTTTGGCAAAAATGCTACCATAATCGGTAGTGAGTTTAGGTTATTTAACTCCCGAATATAGAGTAGCCCCAAAATGAGATTTTGCAAAAATTCTCTATATTTTGAATTTTGGTTGAGCCTATAATCGGTAGGAAATGAAGTTATCGTGACTCCCGATTAAAGTAAACCTTTGGCAAAAATGCTACCATAATCGGTAGTCAAGATAGTTCATATAACTACCGAATATAGAGTCACCCCAAAATGAGATTTTGTCAAAATCCTCTATTTTTTGAATTTTGGTTGAGCCTATAATCGGTAGGAAATGAAGTTATCCCGACTTCCGATTATACAGTGGCGCTCTCTGTAAATATCCAACCATATTCGGTAGTCAAGATAGTTCATATAACTACCGAATATAGAGTCGCCCCAAAATGAGATTTTGTCAAAATCCTCTATTTTTCGAATTTTGTTTGAGCCTATAATCGGTAGGAAATGAAGTTATCATGACTTCCGATTATACAGTGGCGCTCTCTGCAAATATCCAACCATATCCGGTAGTCAAAATAGTTCATATAACTACCGAATATAAAGTTGCCCCAAAATGAGATTTTGCAAGAATACTCTATTTTTTGAATTTTGGTTGAGCATATAATCGGTAGTAAATGAAGTTATCCTGACTTCCGATTATACAGTGGCTCTCTTTGCTGAAATCCTACCATAATCGGTAGTCAAGATAGTTCATATAACTACCGAATATAAAGTAGTCCCGAAATGAGATTTTGCAAAAATCCTCTATTTTTTTTAATTTCGTTGAGCCTATAATCGGTAGTCAAAATAGTTCATATAACTACCGAATATAGAGTTGTCCCAAAAATGAGATTTTGCAATCGGTAGATAAAAATAAACTAAACTACCGATTATGAAGGGACATCTAAGTATTTTCAACCTATTTTGTCTTATTATGTCGCCCCTAATTCTTTCAGGGTCGCCCCTAAAGACGCCAGCCTATAAAACATTATGGCTAAACCAATTCGCTTTCTTCGAAGGACGTTCAATGGATGATAGAAAAAACAGAAAATTTTGACATGGAAAATGAGACAGGCTACAAAACATTATTGGCAAGATTTTCCTTCTATACGTCATTGTGGATTCGAGCCTCTGCCTCAATTATCAGTCAGAGTTAACCTGCTCTCCGCCTCCCATCGGCGACTCATTCCGGTTATTCTTCAGATTCAGAAATATCAGTCCTCTCCTCAAGGCAGTGGCACGTGCTAGAAAAAATATGCGGGAGCAAATTTGAACTAGCAGCTTCCCGAAGCGTTAGATTAGGAAAATGTGATGTCATGAAATTGTAGGCTTAACCACAGTTAGTATGAACGGAATTTAAACTAAAACTTTCATATATGATATCTTTCTGATTATTTCATATAATTATTTGTTCGGAGTTTTAAACTTATCAAGATGATATCAAATCACGAATTATGTGCTTATTCCATTCCTCTGTTTTCGTGGAAAGAAAAGATCACTATTTTTTATCAAACTTATCAAGATGATAAGAGATAGTGATAATAATGGCAACCTTTCTCGTCAACATTGCCTGAAGCCGGAAGCATGATGATTTCCATGTATTCACATATATACATGTACATATACACTTACATTCCCTTAGACTTACATTGAGTATTAAATGCATAGTTACAACAAAATCATTAGAAATTTGGAATGCTAGATAAATCACATATACTAGTTCTTGTTGCAGTAAGAAAAACAGAACCTTGATTAGCCAACCAAGGCTACAACATTTCCTTATGGAAACTCTTCAACGTGGAAAAGCCAAAAAAAAAAAATCTGTAACACATCAAAACATCCGGTCTTCAGAATCGTAATTAATGGTTCATGACTATAAAAACTCACCCATGAAAATTTGAAGTTTTATTCTTTGATGTCTTCCATGATAGAATAAACTCATCTGAACCTAATAAATTATGGGTATCATTGAGACATATCATCGATTAAGCACAAAGATCAAAGACAAATAAAGAAGACAGAAATTAAAGTGGTTCGGCACTAACGCCTACGTCCACTGAGAAACCTCGTAGGGTGAATTGGATTGATCTCCAGGCTTATTGGGATAATTACATTTACACTAAACTTTCTTATTTATAGAATGGTAAGAGATAAGTACTGCTGACTAATTACACGATAAGAAGCATGACTAGGAAACTACTTAGATTACACAATATCTTGGAAGCTTCCTCTTCACTTATCTTGAACTGAGTCCACGGTAGTTAGCTTGAAAGCTAGACTTTATCCTCTTTTATAGCTAGCTGGTAAATTGCCTCGGTCCTTCGCTGCAAGGTAACCTCGGTTGCTTGTGTGGATACTCTAATATTCCAATACCCCCTCAAGTTGCACATGGAAAGATTTTGAAGTGTTCAACTTGAATAAACTGATCGAACAAAAACGATTGTTGCAAACACCAATGGGCAGCAACACCAACATCTTGAATGACGCTCTTCAAACTTTGATTAGAACCAAATTACTTGAAACAACATATTGATCTTCAAAACTGTAGGAAGTAGTCTTTTTTTGGAGCTCAAAAAGACTTAGACGCGTGAAACGCTTTAATGGGCATGAAGGATATATGAGCTCATGAAAACTTTGAGCTAAATATTAGAGGATAATATGATTAGCTTAGGTGAGATCTAAAAACAAAGATATTTAGACCAGAAACAATAAGATTACGTTGAACAAGAAAATTGGTCCTTGTAGAAAAAGAAATACAGTTATCATCAGTGAAACCCTAAGTTTAGCCGTAATCAGCAAAATTCATACAACCCATGAATTAATTCTAACCTGAATCGGTAAGCTGAAAAACACAAGGAATGATATGCCTTGTAAAGTTACGTTAGAAACTGGGTGACCAGTGATATCCATGATAAAAATCATATCCAGGATAAAATTGAATAGTATGAGTCCACTAAAATCAACATTTTAATTTAATGAACATGTAGAAAGGTCTAAATTGAGACCCATTGGTACTGGATTTAGACAGAGAAATCCGTAACTTAGGATTTAGAGTTTGATTAACAACATCAAATGATAACAAAAGTGATTATAAGAATCTTTGATGTTATCACAAATATCCCTGAGAACACATTCATCTGTTGTTAAACTAATAAAATGAATGTGATTGATCAAATCGAAGTGCCGAAATGGCAGGAGAAAATATATATTTTGTTATCAGAAAAATAGAAAAATATATATATATGATAATGGATAAAACCGCATCGAAATGGTACATTATCATAGATGAACTAACCTTGTTAAGGACAAGGGTATGAATGCATGATTGCATAAAAACAGAAAACCATATAAAACTAGGTTAACTGATGATGTGATGAGATATTGAGAGGCGTACCATGGTTTTATCTAACCTGTGACAGTAGATGTAAAACCCGAAGAATGATATGCCTTAATGAGTTAGATAAAGACTGCTTCATCGATGAACACGATCCTTCCATTGGACAATAATAACCACTGCAATGGCTATAGATTCCAACCATTGGTGAGTTTCATGCTATAAAACGAGAGAATATATTCTCATAGTAAAATAAATTTTGAATCTGAAATTTTTCGGAAAGAAAAGATGGTTGATTATATGTTTAGGATAAATATAGAATATATGGAAAATATTTTCATCGATTACCATACTTGGCAAGAATTCTGAAATGGAGATGTTTTCAGGATTGAATGAAATCTTCTTGGCAAAGATGAAACAAAAAGCCATATCTATGTATGTACTGCAAAAACACGAAAAGCTATATCGATATGTACAACATAGACTCGAAAGCATTCATACAGTAATGTGGATAAGACAACATCAAAAGAAACTTGATGAACATAATAATAGAACCCATGAATCTTATATGCAAAAACATGAATACTATCGATGCTTCACTGTTGATGGCTTGAGAAAAGAAAATGCATTGACCAATTTAGATGTAAATAAATGTGAATAATGGAAGAAAAAAAAAAACTCATGATGATGAGAGAATCGATAATTAGGAAGAGTTATTGGATGATAACTCTATTGAAAATAAGACATATGAATCATCCATATAGATACAGACTAATATTGAAGACTAGTCCGAACAGTAAAGATGAAAATGATAACAAAAAATAGAAAGTGGAAGCAATCTGAGCGGATCTCCCCGCTCTGATACCATAATAAATTATGGGTATCATTGAGACGGATCATCGGTTAAGCACAAAGACCAAAGACAAATAAAAAAGACAAAAATTAAAGTGGTTCGACACTAACGTCTACGTCCACTGAGAAACCCCGTAGGGTGAATTGGATTGATCTCTAGGCTTACTGGGATAATTACATTTACACTAAACATTCTTATTTATAGAATGGTAAGAGATAAGTACTGCCGACCAATTACACGATAAGAAGCATGACTAGGAAACTACTTAGATTACACAATATCTTGGAAGCTTCCTCTTCACTTATCTTGAACTGAGTCCACGGTAGTTAGCTTGAAAGCTAGACTTTATCCTCTTTGATAGCTAGCTGGTAAATTGCCTCGGTCCTTCACTGCAAGGTAACCTCGGCTGCTTGTGTGGATACTCTAATATTCCAATAGAACCAGGACGTATTACATCATTACCGTTCTTAACGATCCATGGTAGGTGGAGCTGATTCAATTGATCAGACACGAAATATTAGTTCAAGCTCCTTTAATTCAATCAAGCAAAAAAAAAAGTTCAAGCTCCTCTAATTTGATTCTTTTTTCTCGTTTCATCTCCTAATTTAAAACATTGATCAAACATAAGAAACCAGGGGCGGAGGCACATGGAAGGGTGGGTGTGCACTTGCCCACCCTTTGTTGCCAAACTCCACCACTGGGTCTTAATTTCTCCAAGCCCAATTTCGATTTTAGAAAGTTTTGCCCCCCCTTAAAAAATAGTTGTGCACCCCCTTAGAAAGCTCGCTTATATTAAAGTTACACAAACAGAGAGAGAGAGATCGGGATTCCTAAATCTAGCTACCGAGAAAACTTTGGAAAACAACCATGAAAGGCATGAGAAGACATCAAATCACCGGAGAAGTGTAAGGGATTTAGACCAAATCGCTGTTAATTATTGCCAGTGTTAATAGTTGAGAAAGAGAATTTCATCAACAACCACCAGGTAGGTTTTTTTTGCTTCCTTCTTCTTAAAATTTAATCTTCATATTGTATTGAGAAACAAAACTGTGAAGATATGTTTGTAGTGGGTAAATTTATTGAATTTGCTTTCGTTTACTACTTTAAAGTTGCATATAATCAGGATATTAGGATTTAGGTTCCCTAATTTTGTCTTCTTAATTTCAATTTTATCATGAATTTGTTAAAACTAACTTAGGGTTCAAGTTAAAATTTGGGGGTTTTATTATACATCATGTTCTATTGATAACTAAGGATTTGGGTGTTTATTATTTCCTCTTAATTAATGTTCTATCAAGAAAGCTTGATTCAATTCAATAACTAATTGATGTGTGTGAGTGTGATCAAGGGGTTTAATATCTCAACTGTTTTCAGGTATGGATAAGTTTGTGACCAAAACTAAGAGACAGAGAACAACAAATGTTTTAGAATTGCCTTCAGTTTCAAGTATTCCAAGTTCACAAGTACCTCCTCCATCTTCTAATACTGATGTTCCACAAGTAGTACCTTCCATCCCTGCTCTTACTCTGCCACAGCAAGCAACTTATAGTACTGTCCAGGATGAGTTCTCTGTATGGAATCTTCAATCAGACCCTGCAATGAGAAAGCCAATATTAAGTTACCATCCTAACGATCAAGACAAAATACGAAGAGCTCACATGAAGATGGGTCCTTGCCAACCTAAAAACTTTCCATTTCCACAAAAGCTAATGGGAAAAAAGAACAGAAGATTCAATGAAGCTTGTTTTTTAAAACATGGAAGTTGGTTAGAGTATAGCATATCTAAAGATGTTGTGTTTTGCTTGCCGTGTTATCTTTTTAGAAATTATGTTACGGGTAAAGGTGGCTCTGATGCTTTTGTGAATGCATGCTTCTCAAATTGGAAGCAGCAAGTTGAAAAATTAGATAAGCATGTAGGATGTCAGAACAGTACACACAATGATGCATCTAGTGTACTCTCTAGTGTTCTTTCTTGCTGATGTTCTTTCTAGTAATGATTTTTCTGAATTATGTGGTATTAGTGCGCTTGCCCAGAAAATGGTTGAAACGAAAAAAAATATAGTGTACCCTCTAGTGTACTTGTTGATTACATTATCTTTGATATTTCATGTTGCTACCGCTACTGTTGAGCGAGTTTTTTCAGCAATGCATATAGTGAAGAATCGTTTGCGAAACAGTATTGGGAATGGATGGTTGAACAATTGTTTACTAACCTACATTGAGCGGGAACTTTTTCGCAAGATCAACACAGACAGGATTAGACAACGATATCAAGAAATGACAACACGTCGCGGACATTGTTGAATATGAAAGCAGTTTTTTTTTTTATGGTAAAGTATACAAAGTTTTTTCGGGTATAAAATTAGAGAACAATACATGATCGAAGAATGAATTAACTAACATATCTCTAGTATTGTATATTTTGTTGCTACAAAACGCTACTAGGTGTTGTAATACAATCTTTCATGTGTAATGGACTTTTTTTTTTGGTTATTTATTTTTGTTTCGTGGAGTATTTTTTCTTTGCCCATCCTGTTTCAAAATCCTGGCTCCACACTTGTAAGAAACTACTAATCAAGGATAAGAAACTGAGATTACTTGGCCGGGTGTGGCATCGGACTAGAAAAGATACAGAGGTTTTTTATTGATAAAATTCGTATATAACTGTGAACTTAACCACAGTTTGGCGACATCACATCTTCCTAATGTAACGGTTAAGAAGCTACTAGTTCAAATTTTGCTGCGGCAGTGCGAGAGCAAAATTTTTTCCCACGTGCTGTGAGCACAATTAACCAAAACTAGATAGTATAAATTGTTGCAATCCCTCTCTAACCCTAGCTCGTCACCATTATCTAACTAAGGTTTTATTTCCGTCGCCACAATGAGAGCCAAGGTAAAATCTGATAACCTAATTTGTAAATCTCCGATTTCTTCAGATCTCTTCATTCTCATGATTTAGTTGCTGATTTTGTTTTCATTAGTTCTCTTTTTCTTTCCTTTCCATTATTAACGATCGATTTTTTCATTGTTTTTGGGTGGATTTTCAGTGGAAGAAGAAGCGTATGAGGAGATTGAAGAGGAAGCGCCGAAAGATGAGACAGAGATCTAAGTAGAGAGACAGACATTGATGGATTTCTATTTTCATTTTTCGGAGTCGGTTCTTATCTCTTTTGTTGCCATCTTAACTTTAGTTAGTGAGAGTTGAATCTTGTTTTGTTATTGTTTTTGATAATACAATTTGTAGGGAAATCAATTTTATGAATCTCAAGTTTTTAGTGTTATCCTTTGTTCATCTTATTTCATTCTATTTTTATGAAGCTATTTTCGAATATGATTGTGTTTCATTTTGCTGAGTTTCAAATATGTTTGATTGCCATGTTCACGATTGCACCTGTTCTCTATTCTTCCAAATGAAGCTGATATGGGATTTGGCTTTAGTGCAATAGGTTGTAATGTTATTTCAACCTAAACATTGATGGAAAATGTTATCAATGTGGTCTATCAATCTTGTTTTGTTTAGGGGTTGCCTGAATCTATGTAATTGCTTTAGACTCTTTTAGCTCCAAAATGAATAGTTTTGTGTTTACAGTTGCTTTAAGTTTGGAGGTTATGTAGCTAGCAGTTTTAAGTTTGGAGGTTATGTAGCTAGCAGTATGTGTTGCATTGGCTGGTAAGATTTTATCCTCGGAACTGAGCTGCATGAGTAGAGTATGGTACCTGTGTTGGTCTGAAGGTTTGAGGCGCCTATTATTGTGAACATGTTTCATCTGGCTCGGTTTTATGAGGGATAATAGCATCTTTGTCCGCATCTATCGATATGTTTAACTAGTTGTCTCTGAGGATCAAACCATCACACATATTTGAGCTTTTCAACTACATTTTCTCTGTTAATTACAACTTCAGAATGCAGATTTAAGCTTGTCTTTGTTTCTGTTTTGAATTTGGATGACTTGTCGCTTCATTATGTGCATGAAGTTCAAATTCTTGGGTCTTAAGTCTATTTTGATCGTTAGGTTGCTTTCTTTCATAGCATTAGAACTTTCAATTGTTCCACTTTATTAAAGGATGAGTTTGCCATTGCAGAAGATTTTTCATCTTATCAGTTGTTGCCTGTGAAATGTTTGTCGGCAAAATATCAGAATCATGGAAAAGTTTCATGTTTTAGGTATATTGAAAACGTTTAAGAAGTTAAGCTAAACTGAAGCATCGCTGCGGAGTTCAAAGAAAGTACTCCATTTTCAGAGCTTTGGATGTGTTCTCTTTTCTGCTTGGTAGAACTTAGTCCAGATGTATCCAGTCAGTAGTCTCTCGAGTCAAATATCAGAAATCATGGAAAAGTTTCATGTTTTAGGTCTATAAAGACGTTTGAGCTAGACTGAAGCAACATTGTGGAGTTCATAAGAAGTACTCCATTTTTATAGCTTTGGATGTGTGCTCTACTGGTCTTTTGTGCTTGGCAGAATTTAGTCCAGATATATCCAGTCAGTAGTCTCTCAAATATGAATTCTTAACAAACAAGTTTTAAGCACAAAGCTTGTGGAATTTGTCTGGTCATGATCTGAGTCATACTGTGTTATTCTGAAGTGAAAGAAAAATCTAGTTTCCTAAAGGGATTTTGAATCAGACATCTTGATCCGCATCAACCCCTAGACTGTGATGGTGCAACCCACGACCCTGCCCCTGAAACTTACAAACTATTTTCTCACTTCTTCTGCAATCATACGCTGTATAATACTCATCAAAAACATCTCTTTCATACCCTTCAAACTTCTCCCTATTCAATTTCTCTATCCTCTTCTTTGACGCGCACTTCACCCTCCTTCACATTCACCTCATTAACTCATTTTGGCTAGCATACGCCCCTGTTGCGACTGGTGGGTGTGGTACCACGACCCAACTTGATCCGAAACTGGAGATCCACTCTTCCCAGGCGGAGATAAAGTAAGAGAAGTAACTAACCCGTTACCAACCTGCCCCGATCCAACATCATGACATTTATTCTGATCATCAAGAGACGAACCAGATGAAGGTAATCTAATACATTTATAAGCAAGTGTTCATTTACCGGTAGAGAGAAAATTGTAAGCATGTTTCTCTGCCATGTAGTCTGGGCTTTCTAAGCATCTGTTTGTGTATTTTCCTGTTGTGTTAAGAAAGAATGGTGCATCTGTTTGTGGAGTTTCTTGTTGTGTTAAGAAAGAATGGTTTAGTTGGATCATCCAGGTCTTATTGTAAGATTAAGATCTCTTTATTGACTAAATATACTGATAGCAAATTAGCACCTAAATCTTATAGTCAGTTTAGTTGTTTACTTTAATTTTGGGTTTTTAAGATTTCTATGGCTAAACCAATTCGTTTTCTTCGAAAGACATTCAATGGATGATAGAAAAAACAAAAAATTTTGACATGGAAAATGAGACAGGCTAATGGCAAGATTTTCGTTCTTTACGTCATTGGGAGATTCGAGCCTCTGCCTCAACTATCAGTTAGCCTGCTCTCCCGCCTCGGCTAATCTTTTTATGAAAATTCCAATCGGCGACTCATTTCGGTTTTTCTTTAGAAATATCAGTCCTCAAGGCATTGGCACGTGCTATGAGCACTAATAACCAAACTAGATGCCTGATTTTCAGTTAGGGTTTTGCGATAGAGAAGAAGGAAAACTAGAAAATCAGAGAGAGTAATGGCGAATCCACAGGCAGTTAACTTTCTCACAGGCTTAGCTAAAGCTGCATTCTCTCTCGGTCTCGGTGCTACAGCAGTGAACTCATCTCTTTACACTGTTGATGGTGGTCAAAGAGCTGTTCTGTTTGATCGATTCAGGGGAGTTCTTGATGAAACAGTAGGAGAAGGAACTCATTTCTTGATTCCATGGTTACAAACACCTTACATATTTGATATTCGTACTAAACCCCATACTTTCTCATCAGTTTCTGGTACTAAAGATTTGCAGATGGTTAACCTAACTCTTCGTTTGTTATCTCGTCCTGAAGTACCATCTTTACCCTCAATTTTCAAAACCCTTGGTACTGAATATGATGAGAAAGTTTTACCCTCGATTGGTAATGAAGTATTGAAAGCTGTGGTTGCTCAATTTAATGCAGATCAGTTGCTTACTGAAAGACCTCATGTATCTGCTTTGGTTAGAGAGAGTTTGATCAAAAGAGCCAAGGATTTCAATATTGTTCTTGATGATGTTGCTATTACACATTTATCATATGGTGCTGAATTTTCTAAAGCTGTTGAACAAAAACAAGTTGCTCAACAAGAAGCTGAGAGATCTAAGTTTGTTGTTATGAAAGCTGAGCAAGAAAGGAGAGCTGCTATTATTAGGGCTGAAGGAGAAAGTGATTCCGCTAAGTTGATTTCTGATGCTACAGCTGCTGCTGGTATGGGATTGATTGAACTTAGGAGGATTGAAGCTTCAAGGGAGATTGCATCCACATTGGCTAGGAGTCCAAATGTTTCCTACCTTCCTGGTGGTAACAATATGCTTCTTGGGTTGAACCCAGGTCGTTGATTCGATTCGGTAATATCTCTTTCTTGTGTTTGGTAGTTCAGTTTTGAGTGTTGATTTTTTTTTTCTTTTTGGTTTGTGCTTAATTTTTTTCTCAATTGATGGTTGCCATGTCTTGATTGGAGAATTATGATTGGTTTGTTAGAGCTAATTGTTTTCAGTTGATTACCCTGTGTACTTTTAAAGCTATGTTATGATTGTTAATGTTGTTTGGTGTAGTACTACTGGATTATTTAGAGAAGGACCAACATGCTTTAGTACTGTATTAGTGGAAGAATTTGGTGAAGAGAGGGAATTTTGTATGACAGGAAGAGTTAGCATTAGTTAAGTTTCATGTTGTGATGCTAGTTCCACTTGTTTAGTGCTGTGTTGGTGTGATCGTGTGAATTAGTTTTGTGTTTCTGTCAAGTGTTAAATTATGGTATTGATGCTTTTTAGATCTAGAATTTTGATTTGTTGCATCTGGTTTTTTCTTTATGTTCTTGGTTATCAACTTGCAAATGATATTTGAAAGGTTGGATAGAGAATTGTGATTGTGATTGTCATTTTGGTGTTTTATTCAATTTAAAAATGGATCAAAATGCTTTGGAAGGTAGTGTAGGAGAGATATGCACTGTTAGCTGGTATTGTGCATAGGTTAACCTGTGTGAGGATTTGAAAAATAAGTTGACAGGAAAATCTAATATTGTTGCATTATCTTGTACTAATGGTAGTATAGTTGTCATCCTATGTTTGAAATCTCAGACTCATTTCAGTTTTTATCTGTTACCTTGTTTTATAAGAGTACTAATGGTAGTATAGTTCTCTAACCCTAGCTCGTCACCATTATCTAACTAAGGTTTTATTTCCGTCGCCACCATGAGAGCCAAGGTTAAATCTGATAACCTAATTTATAAATCTCCGATTCCTCCATCAAATCTCTTCATTCTCATGAATTAGTTGCTGATTTTGTTTTCAATAGTTCTCTTTTTCTTTCATTTCCATTACTAACGATCGATTTTTTCATTGTTTTTGGGTGGATTTTCAGTGGAAGAAGAAGCGTATGAGGAGATTGAAGAGGAAGCGACGAAAGATGAGACAGATATCTAAGTAGAGAGACAGACGTTGATGGATTTTTATCTTCATTTCCGGAGTCGGTTCTTATCTCTTTTGTTCCCATCTTAACTTTAGTTAGTGAGAGTTGAATCTTGCTTTATTATAGTTTTTGATAATATGATCTGTAGGGAAATCAATTTATGAATCTCAAGTTTTCAGTGTTATCCTCTGTTCATCTCATTTCGTTCTATATTTATTAAGCTATTTTAGAATATGGTAGTGTTTCATTTTGCCGTGTTTCAAATACGTATGCTTAATTGTCATTTTTACAATTGCTAGCTCTGTCTCCATTCATCCAAATGAAGATGGGTTTAGTGTGATAGGTCGTTTAGGTGATGGAAATTATCAATGTGGTTTATCAAAACATCTAAGTAGAGAGACGGACATTGATGGATTTGTATTTTCATTTTCGGAGTCAGTTCTTATCTCTTTTGTTCCCATCTTAACTTTAGTTAGTGAGAGTTGAATCTTGGTTTGTTATAGTTATTGATAATACAATTTGTAGGGAAACCAATTTTATGAATCTCAAGTTTTGAGTGTTCCTTTCTTCATCTCATTCCGTTCTATATTTATTAAGCTGTTTTCAGATATGATTGGCTTTCTTTACTGTGTTATGTTTATAAGCATGTTGGGTTGTCATGTTTACTATTGCTCCTGTTCTCTATTCTTCTTCCAAATGAAGATAGATTTGGGTTTAGTGTGATAGGTTGTTTAGGGGTTTAAAATGTTCTTTCAACCTAAAATGAAAAATGTTATCAATGTGGTCTATCAATCTTGTTTTGTTTACGGGTTGCCTGAGTCTGCGTTAGACTGTTTTAGCTCCAAACCAGAAAGTATTGTGTTTACAGTTGCTTTAAGTACGGAGTTATGTAGCTAGCAGTATGTGTTGCGTTGGCCGGTAAGATTTTATCCTCCAAAATGAGCTTCATGTATAGAGTATGGTAGTAGTCTATTGTTGTGAACATGTTTAACCTGGCTTTGTTTTATGTAGGATAGTTGCATCTTTGTCCACACTTATCAATACATTTAACTAGTTGTTTTTGAGGATCAAACCATCACACATATTTGAGTGTCTCAACTAAATTTTTTCTGTTAGTTGCAACTTCAGAATGCAGATTTTTAAGCCTGTCTTTGTTTCTGTTTTGAATTTGGATGACTCGTTGCTTCATTATGAAGTTCAAATTCTTGGGTCTTATTTTGGTTGTTAGGTTGCTTTCTTTCAGCATTAAAACTATCAATTGTTCCACTTTATCAAAGGATGAGGTTGCTATTGCATACAATTTTTCGTCATATCAGTTGCTGCCTGTGAAATGTTTGTCGGCAAACTTGAGTCAAATATCAGAATCATGGAAAAGTTTCATGTTTTAGGTCTATTAAAAACTTTTAAGCTAGACTGAAGCAACATTGCGGAGTTCATAGGAAGTACTCCAGCTTTAGAGCTTTGGATGTGTGCTCTTTTCTGCTTGGTAGAACTTAGACCAGATGTATCCAGACAGTCAGTAGTCTCTTCTGTGGAATATCAGTATCATGGTAAAGTTTATGGTTTGGGTCCATTAAAGACGTTTAAGCTAGACTGAAGCAACGTTGCGAAGTTCATAGGAAGTAATCCATTTTTAGAGCTTTGGATGTGTGCTCTTTTCTGCTTGGTAGAACTTCGTCCAGATGAATCCAGTCAGTAGTCTCTCGAATCAAATACCAGAATCATGGAAAAGTTTCATGTTTTAGGTCTATTAAAGACATTTAAGCTAGGCTGAAGCAACGTTGCGGAGTTCTTAGGAAGTACTCCATTTTTAGGGCTTTGGATGTGTGCTCTTTTGTGCTTGGCAGAATTTAATCCAGATGTATCCAGTTAGTAGTCTCTCAAATATGAAATCTACACAAACAAGTTTTAAGAAGCACAGAGCTGGTGGAATTTGGAAATTATGAATAAGATGTTTTTACTGGATGAAATTTTCATGTCTCGCATGGAAGTTATGTTGGGTTATCAAAACAAAATTCATTGTGCAACAGAACTGGTCATTTTTAACACTGCAAATGCTCCTTGATGTTATTGTTTTTAGAAGACCTACACAAAACAAAGATTACATTGGTCGTGATCTGAACTGTGTTATTCTGAAGTGAAAGAAAAAAAAGAAAAATCTAGTTTCCTTCCTCTGCAACCCCTAGCCCGTCATGATTCAACCCACGACCCTGTCCCTGAGACTTGCCAACTCTGTTGATGTAATTTCTCACTTCCTCTGCAATCATACGTTGCATAATACTCATCAAACACATCTCTTTCATACCCTTCAAACTTCTACCTCTTTCAATTTCTCTATCCTCTTCTTTGACGCGCACTTCACCCTCCTTCACATTCACCTCATTTTGGCCAGCATACGCCCCTGTTGCAACTGGTGGGTGTGGTACTACGACCCCGACTTGATCCGAAACCGGAGATTCACTCTTCCCAGGCGGAGATAAAGTAAGAGAAGTAACTAACCCGTTACCGACCTGCTCCGATCCAACATCATGACATTTATTCTGAACATCAAGAGACGAACCAGGTGAAGGTAATCTAATACATTGACGTTTCTTAGCTGATTCATCAGAATCAGACGAACCAGAAGAAGACGCCGATTCAGAAACACCACCACCGCTTCCGAGTTGATAACCACGACGACGAAGAGTTGAATTCCAATGATTCTTAACAGCATTATCAGTCCTACCAGGCAATAAACGAGCAATAGAAGCCCATTTATTACCATGAACTGTATGAGCTTTGATAATTATACTATCTTCTTCTAATGAAAATGGTTTGTGTTTCACATCTGGACTTAACTGGTTACACCATCTTAATCTACATGATTTTCCTGATCTTCCTGGTATTCCTAAACTTATTACTGACCAATTTCTTGCTCCATTTTCTTCTACTAGTTTTGTTAGTTTCTCATCTTCTTCTCTACTCCATGAACCCTTAATTCTTTCTCCATTAGTATTTATCATCTCCCCCATTTTCTTATCTCCCTCTCTGGATGGTTTCTTTCTCTTTGTTTATCTCAAATTTATAATATGAGGGTTGTTACTTGAACAGTTTTGAGTTGGCATGAAACCTTAACTGCTCACCAAGAATATGAAACCATGCACCCAAGATGTAAAATCAGTTAAGGTTTACAATTAGTTGAGTGTGGGGGTTTTGTAACTGCATGAACATTTTCTGTTTGTGTATCTACTACTTCGGGTTTTATGTTATTTTCGTAGTACCATGTACTTAACGGTTAGATTATTCTTTTTGTGGAGAATTCATGGTCATGATTTCATGTAGTTAAATAAGGAATTGGGTCGATGTGTATAGAAACAAGTGTTGAAAGAGATGGATTAATTTAAAGATGGTTGTAACGGCTTTTCTGGTTTCGCATCAAAAACCGCGGCATAACGGAAATTTACTTCCGAGTCGGTTACAGTTTTTTAACTTTTGTTCAACCACTGAAAGATGCGGTTAGACACGTGGTAGGTAATAGAATGGGTGTTATAGTAGAAATTAGGGAGGGGACGTTACAGTTTTGAAACGTCAAATGGAACTTATCTTTTTGTTTGGTACGAAACGGATTTTAGACTAGATCTTAGTGCTAGGTGGGTAATTGAGTCATTTTTATTTATTTATTTTCGAAAGGGATAAGGAGCATAAAAGCCCCAAATTTATTAATAATGAAATATAATAATATTCAGGTACATCCATAAATCGAAATATATTATTAGTACAATAATTTTGAATCGAAAGAAATCGAGATAAAAATTCTGAACCAATTATATGTAAACCGACTGGAGAACTGAAATCTTCTAATGGTTTATCACCATTTTGTTGGATACTCTCTGAGAATATATGATGCTTCCATAAAAAAAGTAATATGCCCAAATTCAACATCGAATTTTGTAATCTCTGATGATAAGGTCCATAAATGGTTGAACGAAAGATTGAACAAAATCGAAAGCCTTCCGAGAAGTATAGGAAATCGTAATGACATACACTTGCCACACGTATAAGAAATAAAAAACATAATACAAACATACTGATCATTGCTGTAATGCAATTTTGTTTATTGAAACATAAAAAGACTAAACTACTCTACCCGAATCTTAACAAAATCAAGATTCGGGTAGAAATGAGAATAGAATTTACGAAGAAATTTAATAAAGAAGATGAAGATAACTGCCTAGGATAACGATAACTACCTAGTGAAGAAATATATTTGCAGAGAGTTTTTTAGGAGAGAGAATTTGGTGAATCTGACTTTATGCCTTGAGTCGTGGGTATTGAACCGTATTCCGGTACTACCGTTTCTCTTATGGTATAGCGGTTGAAACGACCAGTGTGGGTAGGCACTTATCGCGTTGGTATGTATACGCTGCAAATCTACCAGCAAACCTAGTTAGTAATTCGGCTAGTCGGCTACAATCCGGAGCCAAAAATTTTCAGCATCAATTGTTTGAGCAAATTGCGAATTCAACCAACTATACAGTATAGGGGAAAAATCCGGAAGTACAATAATTCACATTTATACGAATGCCACACTAACAATTCAATATACAGAGTCCATCGGATTCTCATTATGTAAAGATAAATGTTGATGCAGCTTTCTTACCAGACGATGGTGTTGCAGGAGCTGTTGCTCGGGGTCACAACGGAAACATTTTAGGTTGTGCTACAAGCACCTTTGATGCTACTTCACCAATGCTAGCGGAAGCAATTGCTGCAATCTGGGAGTAGAAGTGGGAATTAAATTTGGTTTTAGCAAAATGGTCATTGAAGGTGATGTCTCAAATGTCACGGCTGCAGTTATTGGAGAGGCTAGAAGTATTCCTTGGAGCATTAGATGTATCATTTTGAAAATAAAAGATGCAATTCCCGTGTTTATTGATATTAAATTTCAAAATGTACCAAAAAATGCCAACCATTTGGCACACGAGTTGTGTCAATATGCAATGCATGAAAATGTAAATAACTGGTGGAATGCTAATTCTCCACCCCTATGTATCTCTGTAAACCTCAATTCTATTGAGGTAGTTGAATAAATTTGGAGCTCTGTGGAGCTCCTTCCTCCTTAAAAAGAAAAAAAAGAAAAATACACGTACATCTACCAAATCAAAACTACTATATTAAGCGAATTTATTGATGAATTTTTATTCACAAAATTGGTTAAAAAGACCAAAATCAACAATTCTTGGGTGAAATGGACATTTTTGATTTTGATACTGTTTAAATGGACAAAAATGTAAAAATAGTCAGGATGTAAACAGTTTCATCCTACCCATTTTCAAATACTTTTTCTTCTTTTTAATTTACATCAGGATGCATCCAGTTTAATCCTTGCTATTTTTTAATTTTAAGTCAGGATGAATCCAGTTTCACCCTTGGTATTTTTTTGGTGTCCATTTTGGACAAATGACCCATTTTCCGTTTTTATTCCCCCAGTGAGATTGGTTCCTTATTTCCTGGGGTCATTAGTAAGTATGATGACAATAGGATTAGTGAGTTTGATAACAATAGGATAGTTGCTTAATTTGCAAGGCTTTTTCTTCGAGATGTATTAGGATCGGTTTATGTGAGCATGAACATCCACCGATTCTGATCGAGTTTTTTCAATGTTTTTTTCTTTTCATGTTTTGATGAAGAATCAAGATTAGTTAATTTCTAATTTAATTTGATTAAACATCAATTAACCATCCGACTAACACTAATTAATCAGGAATAAATTAGCCATTATGTAAAATAGTTGGATAAGGCATGTCCTCTTTTAACTTTTAATGACCATTTTTGTCTTTTAGTAGTAGGCTCAAAATAATGCCAATAGGCCCCAAATTAGCCCGACTTGTAGAGACTCAACCGAACCTATATTTCTTTAGTTCACAAGAAAATTAGGCCAATTATCAATATACTTGACAATTCTTTTTTAATTAATAGGCTTAGACCAATATATTTGATAGAATAATTTTTGAAAATCATCATATTCTACTGTTATTTACAATGAGTTCATCAATTTTTTAATCTGGTAGGTCTATAATCTATTCTACTGTTATTTGCAATGAGTTCATCAATTTTTTTAAAGCCATGATGATGTCTCTTAATTAAGCTGGATTTTGATAAGGCCTACGGTAGATTAGTTGGGCTTTCATTGCTAAGTTAATGAACTGCATAGGTTTTGATAAAAGGTTCATTAGAAAAATGTCTAATTCTTATTTTTATTTTCTTATTGACAAAGGCCTTTTAAAAGTCTAATGATCCCCCTCAACAACCGTCATAAGCCAGATTGGAGGCACATACCAGTACATAGAGGATTATTGGGTTTTTTCCCATTGGGCTAGTTCATGTGCAACAAAATTACAAATCCCAGGTTGGAAAGTAAAAACACAAGCGGCTAACTTAGAAGAAAATAACTTGATGTCTTTAAAGATAGCATCAATCCTTATATCACCATCAAATTGTCTAGAGGAAAAGAGTTTGATGAGATCTTGAGCATCACTCTATATAATGATATGAGTCAGGTTCTGCTCAACTGCTTTCTTTAATACAGCCCAAATAGCTCTAGCTTCAGCTTCCAAAGTAGAATGGACTCCAAAAACGACTGCAGCACAAAAAGAAGCTTTCCTTGAGAAATCTCTCATCACATATCCTGCTCCATTATTGTGACAACCCGGATTTTCAGACTTCCAGCGGACACGGATTCGGCCTTGTGGGTCGGGTCGGATCCAGCTAGCAAGTCCAAATTTCCGGACCGCCACTCGTATAGAACCAAAAAAAATTCGTTGTAAAAGATTTCAATAAATAGAATCAGAAATTCAATCTCAAAACGATTTTTCTAACTGAAATGTAATCTTACTTTTAAAATTACAAAACTGTGAAATAAAAATTACATAATCAAAATTGTCGAATTAAAACAAAATTAACACCTCGATTAAATCCAAAATGCAATACCCAAATCCCCATGATACATAATAAAAAAAATTTACGGCTAGTGTTTCTTCATTCTCTGTGGGAAAGGGAGGAAAAATGGGTGAGCAAACCACAACCTAGTATGAAGTTTCAAAAAATAATAGAGTGCATCGAAAAATCAAACACATGCAATCGATATTATAAGAATTAAAACCATGCAACAAAAAAAATGGCAATAACACTAGACGCTTTCTTACTCAAATTTTCAACCTTAAATTCTAGATCTTTAATCTAGTTGTCAGAGTTATTCCGGTAAACAAACCACTACTATTCCCCGAACAGTCTTTTTTTCTTCTTCAAATGATTCTTAATCTAATTGTCAGAGTTATTCAGTTAAACGAACCATTACTGTTCCCCGAACAATCTTCCCAGGGTAGCCACCAGTGGTGGGATACCATAAAGGCCTGACATTTCAGCAACAAACAAATACATATTTTTTCTAGAAATCATTTCAAATCAGTGCATTTAATCCTACGTGCACCAAACCATATTTAGAATCGCAAATAATTAATCGACGTAAGACCCGTTCACTAATACATTAAACTCATGTTCGCTAATCTAAGTTCAATTTGATTCAATAAATCAATGTACCAAAGTGACTTTTACAAATCACAACTCAATAATTATGCATTAATTAATATAATTTTATAATAATAGAGAAACAAAGTACTGCCTACATCAAATGTTAAAATAAAAATATAGAATAGTAAATAAATGAATAATGATTAGTAATTAATATATAGAATTTCATAAATAAATAAATTCATACAAAACAACATAATTAATTTTAGACAAAAATCATGATTATTAGTATAAAATAAAATAAATTAATTAATGTGATCTTAATGCTAAAATAGGTTTTGGTATGATGTTAGGTAGAAACCCCTACCTTAAATGGTTTTCCAAAAAAAACTTTGATGCAAGGACCACTCCTTTTTCCAAGAATAACAAATCATATTCTTTTATTTTTATCTTCTTGTATAATATAAATAAATCCATGAGAAAAATATAGTGAAAGTGAAAGGTAAAAATGATTTAATTTTCTTTTGTTGTTTATCTTTTGTTTTCTTTCCTTTTTTCCTCTACACGTATTTTGGGTAACAAAAACCCTGGTTAACTTATACTCAACACATAAGTTTTGATAAGGGATAAATTACTTAGATAAGTACACTGTATTACATTTTATTTAGATTTTGATTAATACTTAATTTGTAAAGAAAAAAATATATTTAATTTTGAGTATATTTATGATTGCCAAAAAATTAAAATTAAAATTATAAATTTTAATTACTTAGAGATTATATGCAGTGTGACATGTTTATATATATTTTTTTGCTAGAATTGGTGTATTTATCAATTGTAATTAATAATGTATGTCTTGAGTGCATATATCTAAATACAATTATCCAAAGAGATATCATCAAAAGCACCATCAGTATTGCATTTGATCCAACCAAGAGGAGGGGGCATCCATTTATTCAGCATACCAACGGGGAGATAGGTGCTAGGCTTTATCTTTGGTTTCCAAGGTTAACATAGCTTTGGCTCTTTGTAAAACAATAAGTGACTTTCTTTAGTATTTTGGAAAACCAAGGTTATTCCTACTACTCCATAAGGATGAGAGAATAGTAACAAAGAAACATCGAGTCTCATCAGGCAGTTTAGAATCATGTTCAATTAACCAGAACTTCAACTAATCAATGAATGTTTTATTACTAAAAGCATTGGTATTAACATACAGAGAAGATAAAAACCAAACACGACTAGAAAAAGGGAATAAGACTAACGCATGCATAAAAAATTCATTAGGATGACAACATGTGGAACAGTCCACAACTTTCACTGGCATTCTAGAATTTAGAACAGTCCAAGTGGTTATAGCATTCTTAGCAGTTTTCCAGATAAAAGTCTGTATTCTATGAGGAACTCTAATTTTCCAAATATGCTTCCAAATTTTTTTACAAGGGGAAGACCTAAATCCTCTAATTCCCAAGTAGGCAAATTTAAAAGTAAATTTGCCATCCTTTGAAAGGTCCCAAGCCCTCCTGTCAGGTGCAAAGATGGATTAAAAGAATGGTGATAATCTTCTTAACAGAAACATCATCAAAATGGGTGTTAAGTCTACAAATGTCCCAAAACCTAGTGTTGGGATTAATGAAACAAGACACTTTAATACTAGGGTTAGGGGGGGGGGGGGGGGGGACAAGAGGGTTTGGTGTAGCTGTCCCTAAAGTTGGAATCCACTTATCACACCAAGAGTCTATAAATTTTCCATCACCAACAATACAAAAAATGAAGGTTTAGTAATTTCCTTTATGGCATGTAAATATTATTAAGTCCAAGAGCTAACAGTGGGACACTTAACATTCAAAAAATCAGTTTTAGGGAAATATTTAGCTTTAAGAACCTGGGCTAACAAGCAGTCAGGGTTCTCTACAAATTTCCAAGCATTTCTAACAAGCATAGCTAAGTTTTTAAATTCATCTTTTCTAAACCCTAGGCCACTCTCAAATTTAGGAGAGCATAAAATGTCCCAACCTAACATATGCAGTTTTTTTATCTTCAGGATCCAGAGTTTCGCCCCGCCAAAACTTACGTAAATGGGAATCAATTTTCCTACAAAGATATTTAGGAATGAGGAAGGCACTCATCTGATAGAGGGGTATGGCTTGGCCAACATGCTTAATCAGAGTAGTTCTAGTAGCCTGAGATAAGAGTTTATGGAACCAAACAAAAATTCTAGCGCCAACATCTTGTAAAATACTCATGTGAGTCTGGATTTTAGAAGATTTAAAAACAGTAGGAGTTCCCAGATACTTTTCTCCCAGATCTCTAGTGTGAATATTAAGGATGTTAAACAACTAGCATTTTAAAGGCTCAGGATTTTTTTTGCTAAATAAAATTTCAGACTTATCATAGTTAATTTCCTGTCCAGAAGCTAGACAATATTTTTGTAGATAATCTTTAATGGTTTCAAAATCGTTTATAATTGCTTTACGGAACAACATGAAATCATCAACAAATAAAAGATGAGTCATAGGAGGTGCTTCCTTACACACTTTAATGTCTTCCACCAGGCCTTTCCTAGACAGAGTATTTATATAAACTGATAAAGCCTCAGAGAAAATGATGTAGAGATAAGGAAAGATGAGATCTCCTTGTCTCAAACCCCTTTCAGGATGGATAAGACCAGAGAGACTACCATTTAATAGAACATAGTAAGAAACATAAGACAGACATTGGTTTATGAGCGTAATCTAATGATCAGATAAACCCATTTTTTTAAAAACCTTTTCTAGGAAAGACCATTCAAGTTTGAAATAAGCTTTAGACATGTCTAACTTTGTAGCTGCAATACCATCAACTTTCTTATGATGGTTCACAACATAAATAGCTTCATTAGTGATAAGCACGTAAGGGCTATATTTTGTACTCATATTTATATTAGGTAGGACTCGATATTTTGACTAACAATACTATTTTAGTACTTTTGTAGAAAGTACAAGTGATTTCAATCTTCGGAGAGAATAAACAGCAAAATAAGAATGGAAGCGGTGCTTTCGGAGAAAGTGATGAATATCACTCGTGGCAACAGGAAGAGACAACCACTTTAACTATTTATTTGCAATACCACCGAAGGCATGTCACGCCAGCAGATCATATGGTATGAAAAATTGTCTTTGCCCAAGCCCACTAGCGGGTAAACAAGAAGTGCATGGCTGAGTAAATGAGGCAGTGATGGTTTTATATTCTCATGCTGTTGTTGATGTCTTCGTCTGCCGGTAACAAGAATCCAAGATGAGAAGTGATTTCTTAGATAGTTGAGACTGAGCAGTGGTGTGTTGAATAAATGGGTTAACGGAGAAATGAAACTGTGAAGAGTATAGATGCATGTTGGTTGGCAATGGCGCGTTGGATGATAAGTTGTGAGATGGACTGAATTGTGCAAGGGTCAATTGGGTGAGCAGTGCATTCGATGGTGATAGATGATTATGGCTATAACAATGAGTTCATGAAGATGGTACTGGTTTTTGGTGGCGACGAGATTTGGCAGGTCAAGGAATCTGGACAGAGAACAAGGATATAACCTGTGTTGGCTGGTCGGATTCTGCATGAGTTTTCTGTGTGTCGCCAGAGTTGGTGCTGTGCTCGAGTTTGATAACGAGATTGGTTGTGTTGGCTGTATACATGAAAGAAGATGGAGAGAATCGGTGTATGAAGTGGAAGGAGCTGGTGATGCTCAAGGCTTTTGAACACATCGATTGGCCGGGGATGGATTCTGAGCATTGATTTGTGCGTTGGCTGAGATGGTTGCATTCGGAGATAGATGGACTGTATGATGTTGGTTGATGTGAATCGAGTCCAGTATGGTGCTTTGCTTGGACGGTCAGAGTTTGGAATCGGAGGAGTGGCCTGAGCTTGACGAGTTGGTTTTGCCGGTGAATGGAAGTGATGCATAGATGGCCAGAAAATGAAGTTGAGCTGTTACTGTTGTTTAAGGATGATGTTCATGTGGCCGGGATAGAGAGTTGAGATGGGATGTAGCGCAGAAAATGGAGGTTGCAACAGCGAAGGATCTGTGTATTTGGATAATAGCTGTGAATTCACTTTATGAAGCTTGGGATTATGTTTGGTTATCGTACAACACTTGGAGATGGATTGGAGAAGAATCTTAGCCGGAAAAAGTGGCTTGAGAGCAAGTTGGTAATACGTTTTAAGTATCCCTGACATTCAATTTCTCTTCGATTCTGTCGACCATCTCGGTCTGTATAAAGCTGGTGTTGTGGTCAGTTTGGCAATGAATCTTATGGAGCTGGCCTAAGAGATTTGAACGGACAGAAGAGAAAGTGATGCTCTGGTTAGATGGAAGGGAAAAATACGGTTTAGTCCAAAAACGCGTCAAAAAATATAATTTAGTCCATGCTGAGTCAACCAGGTACAAATTAATCCAAAAGTTATTTAAAATATGAAAAACACAAATAACCTTCCTGATTTACAATTTAGTCCAAAGCGACTCATGATGATGTCAGCAACTTTAAATAATATAAAAATAATTAAAAACCAATTTATCTTTTGAACCGTTCATCCAAAATTCACAAACTTTATATATTCGGAAAGCACTTTCCGAGATCTACAAAAAGAGTACCCATATGACTACACAACTTTCATTTTTTTAAAATGTTAATTTACATTAGTGTGTACAACTATGTTTGACGGTGAATATAGGCAGTGAGTTAAAATAATGCCTACCCATCAACTGCTACCTCTGCATGGCCTCTAATAGTAATTAACAAAGATTCAGTGAGACAGCGATATCCTTGTTCAGGGGCGATAAGATATGAATGGTAATCATCTGCTTCATTAATTATCTTTCATACATTCTCCATCACGAGTTGCTTATCAAATTTCAATTTTTTCAAAACTGCATGAAGTTGATTGTTGAAAAACATTGTAAATTTTATCAGCACCTGGGCGTCTGCAGAAAAATGTGAAAATTAAACAAAAAAAATAGGCACCACTTTGTAAAGATAACAAAAAAAGTAGAGAATAAAGAAAAACTGCAGTTACATATATGTCGTCAAGATGTTCTTTGTAATTTTCATCGAAAAGAAACATATACAAAACGAGATTGATCAGATTATTTCATCCCATAAGTCACCCCCAATGTATGAGATTGAAGTCCAATTTTCAACCGTAATCACAAAAGTCAGGTCAAGGGTTTCATAATTCAAAAACTATGGTCAGCTTCAAAAAGAATCAACATGTGCACAACTATGTACACATTAACAATAAACATATGTAAAACTATCTACACATGTTGGATAAAGAGTGAACACTTTTCGGGGAAAGAACGACAACTAATAAGAACTGAGAACATATAAAGCTATAAGTATGCCAAAGGTGATATGAAATGAAAAAGTTGTAACTAAACTCAAGCTATTATGTATCATGCCCCTACAGAAATCTTACGAAGATCAAGACATTGTTTTACCTTAGCATTGCAATAAGATTTCAATTTGAACATGCAAGATTATGTTTATACTTCAAGTACCAAAGAGATCTTAAAATACTTCATTCTTGAGCTAAAGCTATCACTGAAAATTTGCAAGATATATGTTAATAAAAAATGTTAAAAAATGATGTTGTCTTCCTTATTTAATCACATTTATTTATTAACATGTGTGCTTATTAAAAATCAACAGGTGTGCAATCATGTGAACGTCAAAGATCAAGTGTGTAAAATTACGTGCACGTTAAGAATCAACAAATGTACAATTATGTACACATTAAGAATCGAAATGTGTATAACTATGTACACATTAAACAACATGTGCACATATACATGCATACAAGTATGACATAATACATCAGTGTACAAGTATGTACACACCTACAGAAATGGCACAAATTCAACATTGAAAACTACAAAACAGGTCTTGTGTCCATGGCATGATGCATCGGTGTACAATTAATGTACACGTCTACAAATCTAACAAGTTTAACATCCACGCTCACACAAAACAAGCTAGATCTATTTTTATCCATGGCATAACACACCGGAGTACAAATTTGTACACGTCTACAAAAATCTAACAAAATCCAAGAATAATAATATAAACCAAGAAAAATTAAAGCAATTTCAATTTTTCAGTTTAGTAACTGCTTGCAGATCTTCGGGATGAGAAAGTACCACCCCAATAGGAGGATTGCCAAAAAGGTCAATATCAACTACTCTCACGTCTCTTATTTCCAATGTTAGTCGTTCCTAACCAAAAAAAGAAACTTAATATGCAAACACTCTTACATACCTGAAATTGAAACACTAATGCAGAGATTGGACCAACATCAACCAAGTCGTTGGAGTTTAAACCGTTCATTACCACCTCCATGTAAGACCGCTTTGACATTCCAATAAATGCTTCGTCTGTAAGACGAGACTTCATCGACTAGTCATTTTAGAGAATCACTGATTTATACAAAATTATAAAGACCAAAAGTCCAGACCCAGAAATGAAAAAAAAAATTGTTTACTAAAATTTGATTAAGAGTCCTAGTGTGGGCTATTTTATACACATGTAATTTTTGTCACTCGTGTACAACAATGTACACTTGTATTATAGGTGTACTAATATGTACACATGTAAGCTCTTCATATGTGTACAACAATGTACACTTATAAATTGAACCACACTTTCAACAAACCAAAGCTAGAGGTTCTTTAATCCCTGACATACAATGAAAAATGCTACTTCCCTTGCGCAAATATATTTCATATTATTTACCTTTTGTTGGGAAAAAACTCATGTGATGCAACAAAGGTACCAAGATGAATTCTATTACTCATGTGGTTGATCACCATGTCTTTACTTCAACTACAATCATATCACCATCTTTGCTTCCCCTATTAGCATGTGAAAGCAATACATTTCCTATCAGGAACAATCAACAACTAGCATAAGGTAGGTATATGGGAAGTGTACGACTCCAAAATCATTATTCATACACTCAAGTAGGAAAATACTTAACAATCAACATGTGTACAACTACGTACACATTAACAATTACTGGTGTACAACCATGTACACATTAACAATCAACATGTGTATATAGCTGTACAAATGTTGTCCACACGTGTATCCAAGACCTATATATATAACCAAATGAGGGATGAATATGTGAATTTAAGTCTAAGATAAAATTTAATAAATTAGATATCAATTTACTACCTACTGAAATTAAGAATCTATGCTATTACAGTTGGTAAAATGGGCTATAATGCTAGGAAAAAAAAAATAAAAAAAAAATCTACCTTTATTTATCACTACCAGTCCTTAGTGCAGCAAGAATCTTCTTGGATGATGGGACATCTTCAACAAAGCCACCTACAACATATAAGCTCTTAGAATGTGCACACACCAGAGACTTGTAATACAAAACACTAAAAATTCTACTATTGTTCATATTTACTACATATATTATTTTTTTCTTTTCTTTTTTCAGGTGGTAGTACTTACATTCATTGCGTCTGAATCGTCTGACATTTGTAGTGGGAGATTTCCGTTCACCGTCTTGAATGAAGAACATTTGCTATAAGTAATCTTATTATCGTGTGATTCAAGCTGC
This sequence comes from Papaver somniferum, assembly GCF_003573695.1. Lineage (NCBI taxonomy): Eukaryota > Viridiplantae > Streptophyta > Magnoliopsida > Ranunculales > Papaveraceae > Papaver > Papaver somniferum. The sequence continues at coordinate 113,379,922 of NC_039366.1, read as the reverse complement.
CTAATTATACCAAAAAACTGGATAGAATATTTATTTTAACATGGACAAAAAACTCATTTGAATTATTTTTAATAATCCGCATACCGTAAACGTTCAAGCTTCGCAACCCTCTGTCCTAACAATAACAATTCGTCGATAGCGTTTCTTTCGTTCACCTAACCATGATTTTATAGTGAATAAACAGAAGTCTAAACTCAACAATATAAACATAATGAATTAAGAAAGATTCAAGAAAGAAAAATCTGGGAACCACCCCATCAACATCATTTTTTAAGTGCATCAGTTCGATGTAAAGCATGCACTCTTCAACCCACCATCCCAACACCATCAACACATCCATGTTATTGAATATTTTCATATGATTTTTATGATTTGCATAAACTAGTGCATCTATGATGTACAAACATATGTACTTACCTAGTAGAATTTTTTTGTGTCCTTTCATTATGTTCTTATACAATTTATCTCATAAAATTTAAAGCATCAGCAAATACACGTACAAGTACCCAACATCACCCCCAAATACTCCATCGTGGAGTACCGATACTAAGCAATACTTACCTACTTCAAACACAAACTAAGCATCACTCCAAACACCCGTTCTCACTAAATTTCCCATATTAAACAATGTCCTTATGCCACTATCCAAACTCTATCATGCCACCACCACATCCACTAACAAAAGATTGCCTATTAAGTTGATAATATTCTACATCAAGTTAACAAACTGATCTCAGATTTTCTAAATTATATAGCTAAGTGAGTCGTCTTTTTTTTCCTGATACAAGTTGAGGCATCAGTTATGCATTGCTTCCAAATGGACAAAGACTATAAAGATGATAACAATACCTTATCTCTATGACAAAGAAGTTCAAGAACCCCCGCTCTAAACGGCATAACCAGCATCCTCTAGCCTACACAGAGTTATCAACAAAATGTCAAATAAGGAGTTTAATTATAAAATAAAAAATTAGGTTCATATATTTGGTGACTATTAGATTATCCAAGCTAGCTCAATACGTTACAAACACAATTCACGATGGAATATTCAATATTGCCTAATTAATCACTACTTAAAGTAGCCTAATTAAGCACTACTTGAAGAATTGTGCAATCTAGCCTAATCAAGCACTACTTGAAGAAAGAGAAATTACAGGAAAACAAAGAGAAATTTATACATATTCTTTTCAAAATTTATCGTTCCCAAATCAAAATCGTTACATAGTAAAAAATGTGATTTAATATCTTATTTAATGAAATTATACAACCTTCAAATCCTTCCAATCAAAATAAACTTCTATTAATTGAGTCTAAATCATAAAACAAATTAGAATCATGCGAAATCTACTCAAAAAATTGTTCTTCAAGTTGAACCTGAAAAACACAAAAAGGCTAGATATATCATCTGTTTTCTTCAAATTAAGCTTAAAATAAAAGAAATCCAAAACAAATCACAGATCTCTCAAAATCTAAAACCTAAAAAAAAATTAAATCGAAAATAGTAGGCAAAAAACAAATTAATCATAAATATAGAAAACAAGAAACCAATCGAAGACCAAATTAATAATAGTAACCAAAAGACAAACAAAAATAAAAAATATCGATAAAAGATCCAGATATGAAAAACAAAATCGAAGAAGAAGAAAAGAAAAAATAGATAAAAACACTCTAATCAAAGATCAAACACTAACCTGAAGAAAATGAATCTTTAGTTTCAAAACACTCAAGACGAAGTATCCCCTTAATCTCTCTGCCATGAGAATTACCCAAAATTTCTTCTTCATATATGAAATGGAAGAAAAGAAATGACGAAGAAGCACCAAGTTTTAGTTGTTGGCCATATTTGTCATACAAAAAATCCATTTTGGACTGAATCGTTCGAAAATGGACCGACTCATCTAGAATTAGGTAAATTTGGATCTCCTAGTACTAGGCTTGAGAAGACAAGACTATTTTGTCTAAAGCCAACCTCAAATGGGAGTAAACGTTAATTTCTACTAGATAGAAAGGAGTTGGGGTTAGGTGTTGGTCGGATTTTGGAAAGAACTTGGACGTGGGATGAATCTGGAAACCAGTGGTGGACTGGGCCTTGAAGATGTTTCTAGGTCGGTAGGTCATATATTGGACTCGCAGCATCACCTATATAACTGAACAGTGACAAACGAAAAGGGGGACGCCGGTTTGGAAGATTATCTCTTGTTATCTGTGTTCGTGACAGACGGAGGAGGGACTTGGAGCCGTCGTGGAGGTTTGCGCATAACAAAGAGAAGAGGAGACGACGATTCCTTAGGTTTAATCTCTCTATCTTTTCCTAATTATTTTTGATGGATTTTGAGAAATCCATTTCGATGTATTGCTAGATTTTATAACTATGGTTTTTGGTAGAAACCATTTTGAGCGAAAGAACAACCTGATCTGAATATATGTGTTGGAGGGTATTATGATTTGAATAAATTTTATTGATTAATCGAAAATACGAGTTGTTGCTTCACCGGTTTTGTATACAATAACCTTCGTGCTTCATAGTTGGGTTCATAAATATGTTTTTGTCTCGTTATTTGATAATTCCATGCTTGGGTTAATATCTTTGATGGGTTATGCTTAGAAGATCCATATAATATTTTGTGAATCGATATTTTAGTTTCGTGTAACTTTCTAGCTGATGCAATTTGATGGTTCATGCTTGGATTTACTCTTTTGATGTGCCATGCTTAGGGTATACCAGTGATATTTACGACTCTAATACATATAATAGGTGATGTCGATAGAACAGACAATAAATAATATTCATGAATTATGTTTCATTTCAGTAATTGAATATAAATAGTGGTGAATACTGAAAACCCCGGTTATTGATTCTCCCGTTGAATTTATTAATCCCCCTCGATAGAATTAGGGTATTCGGATAAATTTCTTAATCCCCCTCGACCACCAACAAGAGGTAAAACAAACGTACCAGCAGTACCAGCAGTTCCTAAGGTATGGCCCGTTGCTTCTGATTGGGAAACAGCTCATGCATTTGTTAGATTGCTAAAAACTTTATATGATACTACATTGAAATTTTCTGGATCAACTTATGTCACTTCTAATTTATTCCTCGACGAAGTAATTTGTATTAATGACGTATTGCAAGAATGGGTTAAGAATGGTAATGTGTTATTGTCTGACATGGCTGACTGGATGGTTTTTAAATATGAAAAGTATTGGGCAGTGGATAAAATCAACAAAATGTTATACATTGCTGTGTTGCTTGACCCACGATGCAAGGAAGCCTATCTTAGATTTGCTTTGACAGAGTTACTGAAAGAGAATCATGTTACAGTTGACCACGAGGTCCATGAGATGATGACTGCAGTGAAACTTATTTTAACAAATATGTTTGAGGAGTATGCACTGTTATATAAAGGGGATGATACGGATTCAAGACCAACAGCTTCAGTACAGACTTCTCGTTCACTAGAACCTCAGAATCCGATCAACAGATTTGTTGAGTCTGAAAAACATCAAGAAACAGTGGAGGGAAAAACAGAGCTGGATATGTATTTCTCAGAGAAAAGAGAGGATTTTAATCCACAATTCGATATTCTGAATTGGTGGAAGGTTAACTCTTCCAAGTATAAGATCTTGTCCATGATAGCTCGAGACGTGCTTGCTATGAAAGTATCAACAGTAGCTTCAGAATCAGCTTTCTCCACGGGTGGTCGTGTTCTTAATGAGTTTCGAAGTTCCATGCTGCCAAAAACAGTCCAAGCACTGATATGTGCTCAAAATTGGCTTCTAGATAAACCAATCAATCTCGAGAAGCTGATAGAAGCGGTTGAAAAAATTGACTTAGGTAAATCTCAAACCTTGCTTCCTTTGTTTTTGCATCTTTCTCTTTGTGATCAGCCTTGCACTAATTAAGTTGATTTCTCAAACCTTGCTATATTTTGATGTGATGCTACAACTTTGGGGCCTATGGGGCATAACTTTTTGTGTGCAAATGTGACCTGATCAGTTCATTATAGGGTCTGCGGGCATAACTTTCTATTAGTCTCCTTGGAATTTGATTAGTCATAATCAATCTTAAAACTTTGGCTTGTTGTTCCTCAATGTCGATTGGGTCTGCGGTCTAGTTGTGATCAGCCCTTTTAAATGGTCTTTACTAACCAATGTTGATTGGTTTTTGTTTCTTCTTGTTTATTGCTGCCTTATATCTGTTTGTTAATAGTCCGGACTCAACTAGATTAATGGTAGTCCTGATACTCAATGATGCTTAGTTCAGATATGTGTTGCGGTTAATGCGAAATCCCAATTTTGATTGATTATGACTCAGAAATATCTTTTGTTTGCCGCAACTGCTTCCTGATTATATGTAATTTGTTACTGAACAGGCTTAGAGATTGTCAATATTATGCTTAAGTGAAACTGCGCCACATCTATTGCTTGAGAATTGCTTATTTTTGCTCCCCTTAAGATTTCTGCTGTTTGTAACATTGGTTCCTTCGACTTATGATATATCAGATCAAATTAGGAACTTATGATCATAATGATGCCTAAATTTAGTGTTTACTGATTATCTATAACTCCTCCTCATTTTACAGATGCGGCAGAAATCTTGCAGGAAATTCCAGACATATCTATCATGGATTGAATAAAATAGTACTCGAATCCAAGGTCTCTTTTTCAGTTTTTGGCATCAGAGATTCATATGGCTTTGCACCAGACTTGTTGCATTTGAATTAGTACTCTTTTGTGTTAACTGTTAACTATCTTATGTCCTTTGTTGCTTTTGAATTACTGAATTAGTACTCTTTTGTGTTAAAAATCATAAGCCGAAGGAACCAATGTCACAAACAGCAGTTTGTAACTTTTGAATGAGGAACCAATGTAACTGTTAACTATCTTATGTCTGTACTCTAGTTTGTAACTTTCTGTACTTAGTTTTTTTTTTGATGTCTTGTGATCAAATCCGCGGTTAATCCGCAACCGGCCCACAAAATCCGCTGATCCGCAGAGGGAAAATCCGCGGGTGATTGGGCCGGTCACGGTTTGAATTCCCAAATCCGCAACTGTGACGGTTTGGTTGCGGGTGACCCCTAATCCGCAACCGTCCGTCCGTTGCTCACCCCTAGGGTTAGGTGTTGGTCGGATTTTGGAAAGAACTTGGACGTGGGATGAATCTGGAAACCAGTGGTGGACCGGGCCTTGCAGATGTTGCTAGGTCAGTAGGTCATATATTGGACTCGCAGCAGCACCTATATAACTGAACAGTGACAAACGAAAAGGGGGACGCCGGTTTGGAGGATTATCTCTTGTTATCTCTGTTCGTGACAGACGGAGGAGGGACTTGGAGCTGTCGTGGAGGTTTGCGCATAATAAATAGAAGAGGAGACGACGATTCCTTCGGTTTAATCTCTCTATCTTTTCCTAATTATTTTGATAGATTTTGAGAAATCCATTTCGATGTATTGCTAGATTTTATAACTAGGGTTTTTGGTAGAAACCATTTTGAGCAAAAGAACAACCTGATGTGAATATATGTGTTGGAGGCTATTATGATTTGAATAGATTGATTCTTGAATAAATTTTATTGATTAATCGAAAATACGAGTTGTTGCTTCTGTAGTTGCAGGAAATCCTACACTACACCCCTCACAAGATTTCATTAACATTCAACTCATTTTTGGATTAACAATCCTAATTTTATTGATGAATCTTTGAACAATCTTACAAGAAAAGATAAAGGAATCAAGAATAACCACTGCTCTAAATTTTCTCTCTCCTATTTACTTGCTTCTCACTCAAAAAAGATCTCTCTCCTTCCTTTACAACTGAACGGCTGTTTATAGGGAATTACATAGTGGATGACAGCTAATCTGTCCTTTATTTTCGGATATGACTTGCGACATTATCGCAATCTTATAAATATCAATCTCGCAAAACTTCCTTATTTTCGCAGGACCGTCACACTTTTCCCATGATTTGGTTGATGTCGTTTATTATGTCGTTTCTGAAGTTGTTCTACGACACTGTCGTGTTGTGTTGTTAATAATTTCGTTGAGGCATTATTGCTGCGAGATTCTGATCCTACATCTTGCCTCTTCTCATATCTTCTCTGTTAAGTAGAGAACGATGTGAGAAATGCCGCAGCTATCCATCACTTCATATTCTGCATTTATCACACTATCCTTTCTCCCATCTGTTTCTCTCTCCCTTTTCTTCTTTTTTACTCTCTTTTTCATCTCTCTGCAACTTCATCATTTTCTCCGTAAATTCCTCTGCTGTAATTTTTCTTCTATCTTCCTTCTTCAGTCTTCTTAATTCTTCGTTCATTCCCATACTCGATATTCAGATATGCCTCCAAGTGGTCAAAAACATGAGAAAACCTTAAAGGAAGTTCAAAAAGATCTTGCCGAGAAAGGTTTCACACTTTCTACCATTCCTGGTGAAAGTGCCAAATCAATTCTTTCTATCAAACTTTTCTCTGATCAACATTGTGATGATCAATCAATCATAGTTTCGCTGGGTCGAATTCTCGCAGGTCTCTCCATTCGTCTTTATGACCCAGATATTCCTCTGTTCTATGAAATTCTCGCTCACTTGGTATTTTCGCGAGCTATCTTCCAATTGAGTGGGGATTGCATCCGTCTGATGCTGGAGTTCGCTAACCGTGGTGCTGGTAAAGGATCTGTTTATTCCAAAGAACTTAGGGATCTTAAATTCGTAGATCTAGAGATAGTCGCTGAGAAGTATACAGTAGCGGATTTCTTCGAAAATTATGAATTAATATCCATGAAGAAAGAGAATACTCGCTGGGGTGCAGTATTCTCTTGCGAAAATAAAGCCCCATGACATTTCCGTCTTGCGAAGAAATCGCAGGACGTCTTAGCACTTTCATGCGAAAACCCATTGATCTCGTCTTATCTTTCTCTTTAGTATTATTTCCTCTTCAGGATTGTCGCAAAAATATGACAAGCCTTAATACCCTTGCGAGTAAAAAGCCTCATGACATTTGCGTCTTAAGACACTTATCAGCTCCCTAATGGAGGGTGCCGCCCTTATATCCCTCCTGGTTGCCCCTTCAAGGAGGCGTACCTCTACCATACAAGGTTGGCTCCTCCCATCCGGTCTTAACAACAACCAGTTGTTTTCGCAGCCTCTTATCCCTTTTACCTATAGGGTTTATGGTTACGAGACTGCACCCTAAGTGGTGTTTTCTTCGGGCCGAGTGCAGTATAAGCCAAGACTTGTCAAGAATGGAAAGGTGCGCTCCAGACGCCCCTGGCACTCTTGACTCAACCGTGTACCTCGGCGCCTTGGTCAGATTCTGCACTCCTTGGGAGAGTCCTTATTACCTTAGTCGCCCAACCTAAGTCATATGCTTAAGCTGAGAATCCAAGGTTCCTCTCCCGGATGGGCTTTATTGACCCCAAATCTCCATGACTCAGGTTCTGGTGGCGGTGTAGCCTTTACCTGAGCCATGCAACAGGTACCCCCTTATATGACATACTTTAGGTCTTACATTTGCCTCTTGTGAAATTGTATTCACGAACTAGGGTATACGCCATAAAGGTTCGCCCCTTTCTCTTTTGTCATTGTTCTCTGATTGTCTTTTGTAGAATTCATTATCTCTGCGAGATTCTCGCACATCATCACATCGTATTTGCACTTCTCAATCTATTTTTTATCATTCAGTAAAATGTACTTTTTGAAAATTTTCGCAAGAAATCAACCATTCATACACATCTTATTTTCTGCTACTGCTTCCTTGGTAGTGGTATGTTCACCATTTCTTATTCTGAGCTAGCATTAGTTTCGCAACATTTCTTCTTCTTTTCGTTCGATTGCATCCACCATCAATCTCTCACTTCTTTGTGTCTCTTTGATTTTGCGTCGCCAACTTTCCTTCTTGTTTGCTCTTCCTTCGCAGGATTCTACCTCAGTTTCGTAACATTTCTTTCCTTCAACCCAATCTCCTTTTATGATTCCTACACCGCTGGGGTGAGGGAATTTGATGCACTGGTGTAAAGTTGAAGCTACACCTAGAATCCCATGTAGCCAAGGTCGACCAATTAATGCATTGTAGGGTGACTCTACGTCAGCAACATAGAACAGGATTTCAGAAGATATTCCCTTCAATGGAATTCGCATAGTAACCTCCCCTTTAGGCTTGTTGGAAGTACCATTAAAACCATATATCTTATATGTTGATGGTATAAGATCATCATCTCTCCCTCCCATGGTTTTATAAGTATGATAGAATAAGATGTTCACAGAGCTTCCGGTATCGATTAAAATCCTATTAATTGCCCATGAGTCTTCAGCTTCATCATCTTCATCTTCTTTCGGTTTTAGATTAATTTCTAATTTTACCACTAATGGATTGTCATATACTTCTCCACCTTCAGGGACTTATTCTGCGGTAAAAGAAATAGTCTGTTTGTGCCATTCCTCTACCGGCGAGATTTTCGCAATATTCATAATTTCTCTTCCATCATTGTCTCTTGCGAACACTCTACTCAAAACATTGTCATGAAAATCTTCAATTGTCTTGTATGAATGTACGATAGAGTGACAGAATAGATTCTTTGCTTTTGCACCAACTTCTACGAAGAATGTTTCCTTTTCTTTTACCGTGTTTACTCTGTGATGCTCTAGTGGTGGTGGCGGCAATGGTTGAGATTGTGGATGCCTTACCAGAAAGTGATTTAGCTTTCCTTGATCTATCATTCTCAGAATAATTCTCTTTATATTTCTGCAATCATTTGTAGTATGTCCATGGAAATGATGATAAAAACAGAACTCATGACTTCTGTTGCTTGGAGGTGGTTCAGTTCCCATGTTCCATGGTGTCGGTATATTCTCCATCAAAATTATAACTTCCCATATTTTCTCCACGCTTGCATTTAGAGGTGGCATCTTGATCTCCTACCACATTATCTTGTGTCTTCCCTGCCCTCTATGATAGTTTTGCCTTTGACCTCCATAAGTTTCTCGCAGCTGATCAAGCCTTTGAATCTTGTTATTTCCACCACGATTGTAGAAATTTCTTTCTCTTTCATACTCCTCTTGATCTTGGCTTCCCATAGCCACCAGTTTCTGTTAATTGTTTCCCATCATCTTTTCTTGTTGTCCATGCGAAGTGCTCGCCACTGTATTTATTAGTTTGGGTAATAAGCTTGCATTCGCTGCTTGTGAAATGGTATTCGCAACTGGGTATTATTCCATCTCATTTTGCCTTTCCTCTAGAGCAATATACTCTTCCTGAAGTTCTCGCAGTTTGGTCATTGTGATGGTGTTCTTGACTCTGAAAATTTGGACATATAATAGATTGGTTGCGAACATAGCATTGATAAATGACAAGATAAGATATCTCTCATCCACACGGCCAGCCATCTCACTACACATAGTTCTCCACCTTTTGGTCAGATGCTTCAGACTTTCGCCAATCCTTTGTTTTAATCCAAACACATCTTCAATACCATCTCGAAGAATTATTACTTATATATGCCCCCAAGAATGTGGTCTGCAAATGATTGAAAGATGTTATTGTATTTTTTGGTAGACCTTCGAACCATTTTAACGCCTCTCCTGTTAGACTGGATGCAAAATACTTGCACAATACGGCATCATGATTTTCCCACTATAACATGCATCTCACATAGGCTTTGATGTGTTGAATTGCACAAGTTGTTCCATCAAAGATGTTGGTTAATGCGGACAAATTGCATTTCGGAGGTATTCCTCCTAGTTGTACTTCTCTTGTAAATGGAGTTTCCGCAGCTTCTTCTATAGCTTCATCTAATTGTCTTCTGCCTACTTCTCCTCTATTATTTAGCATTCCTCTCATTTATTCCAATTCTTTTAAGATTTGTTCATTTACGCCTAAATTTTGATCCATTGGTCTTTTTAATTTCGCCTTCCTTCTTCTGCGTTCATGTCTTTCTTCTCTCGCGAAATTTTTCATTTCTTCTTCATCATTCTCATCTCGTCTTCTCCTGCGATTCTCTTCCTCATCTCTATCTTGAATTCGCATATAATGATGTCTCTCATTCCCCTCCATGATTTTGTTCATTTCTTATCAATTCCATTCGTTGTCTTTCAGCTCTCCTCTGTACTCTATCATACTCTTCATTGAGATTACCGTTATTCCGGTTTTGTGTACGCCTTTTTTCTCGATTGTCTTGATTATTCTGGCGAATCGCTTCCTGTATCTCTTGTTCTTCCATTTCCGCTCTCAATCTTTCACGTTCGCGAGTTAAATGTGCTTGTTCAGCATAGTGTCTTTCAATTTCTTCTTCAATCGTTTGTTGATTTCTTTGAGCTTCTCTCTCATGTAAAATTCCCCTTCATTCCTCTCGATTCCCTTCGCCATCTTGATTATTTCGTCCCTGACGTTGTCCATTCTCTTGATTTCTATCATTTTTCCTATCATCAAAAGTTTCATTTTGTGGAACGTAACGATCATCAGTCCTTTCTCTATCTTCGCGATGTTCTTCATTAGGATTTGGTATTTCTTCTCGAATATTATTTCCAGCATTAACTGTGGGTGAGTTTCGCCTCATCTCTCTTCTAGTCGATCTTGAATATGATCTTGTAGTACTTCTCGACCTTCTACTCTGTAGTCTCATATTTTCCATCCTCAATTCGTGATTTTGTCTTGTTAGATTTGCACGTTCTTCTGTCTCAGCTCTTCTTTCTTCATGTATTCTTCGTCTCAACGTTTCTAACGCTCCAATTTCCTCATCTCCATGAATTATTCCTTCATATGCTTCTTGATTTCTCTCTACCTGTCTATGGTTTCTGTTTGCTGCTATTCTTCTACTTCTTCTGCTGAATTTGATCGCCAAATGTGTACACTCACTCTATCATAATCTGTTGTTCCATTTTGTACCGGTGTTTGCTGAACTGGCGGTTGAACTTGATTTTCTCCATTATTCATCCTTCTAGTAGATTCTCCCATTTCACTTCTCTCCCTTCCAGCAAGTCTTTTACTTCTTCTTCTAGCAGTTGTCGGTTGTTCCGATACATTTCTCCTTCTAGCCATTCTTTCAATACTAACAAATTGTAAGAGATTATGTAAGTTTTTCACCAATTACTTTCAATTCTAATAAATTACAATATTAATCTTCAACTTTTTCTAGAAAAATCTTCAATCTTCAACCCCCTCCCTGTTTCTAGCGCCATTATGTAGTTGCAGGAAATCCTACACTACATCCCTCACAAGATTTCATTAACATTCAACTCATTTTTGGATTAACAATCCTAATCTTATTGATGAATCTTTGAAAAATCTTACAAGAAAAGATAAAGGAATCAAGAATAACCACTGCTCTAAATTTTCTCTCTCCTATTTACTTGCTTCTCACTCAAAAAAGATCTCTCTCCTTCCTTTACAATTGAACGACTATTTATAGGGAATTACATAGTGGATGACAAGTAATCTGTTCTTTTTTTTATATGACTTGCGACATTATTGCAACCTTATAAATATCAATCTCGCAAAACTTTCTTATTTTCGCAGGACCGTCACACTTTTCTCATGATTTGGTTGATGTCGTTTATTATGTCGTTTCTGAAGTTGTTCTGCGACACTGTCGTGTTGTGTTGTTAATAATTTCGCTGAGGCATTATTGATGCGAGATTCTGATCCTACAGCTTCACCGGTTTTGTATACAATAACCTTCGTGCTTAATAGTTGGGTTCATAAATATATTTTTGTCTCATTATTTGATAATTCCATGCTTAGGTTAATATGTTTGATGGGTTATGCTTAGAAGAGCCATTTAATATTTTGTGAATCAATATTTTAGTTTCGTGTAACTTTCTCGCTGATGCAATTTGATGGTTCATGCTTGGATTTACTCTTTTGATGTGCCATGCTTAGGGTATACCAATGATATTTGCGACTCTAATACATATAATAGGTGATGTCGATAGAACGGAAAATAAATAATATTCATGAATTATATTTCATTTCAGTAATTGAATATAAATAGTGGTGAATACTGAAAACCCGGTTATTGATTCTCCCATTGAATTTATTTTATTAGTTTATTTTAATTTTATTATTTCATTTTCCATTCTAAAAATCTCAAAAACATCTTTTGTTGGTTAGTCGATTAGAGATATTGATTACGGTATTTCCACCGCTCCCTGTGGGATCGACTCGTACTTGCCTCTGTCTACTAGTTAGACACTGTGCGATTACGGTTTATTTATATAGGGTTTTCCAGAATCCCACCAATTAGCAAGAAGAATGTTGTCAGAGATACTTTTCTTAGGCACAAAAGCACTGTGAGAGATAAGATTGTTCATAAAATGTTTTAGCCTATTTGCTAAAATCTTAGACATGATTTTGTAAATAAAGTTACGGAGGCCAATGGGCCTAGAATGAGAGACAAGTTCAGAAAGAAGGACCTTAGGAATGAGAGAAATATTAGTGCGGTTAAACACTTTAGCAATGTGCCCAGTACGAAAGCAAGTTTGGGTCATATCTACAACTGCCTCACCAACTATGTCCCAGTGTTTTTGATAAAAAAAACCCGTAAAACCATCAAAACCTGAATTTTTTCCCCTCTCACTTGAAAAACTGCATTTTTTTTATTTTTCAGCAAAAGGTGGAGAATTTAGATGAGAATTATCCTCCACAGAGAACTTTACAAGAAGATCTTTGAGGAATTCATCCTGAAATTGCTGAGGATGAGAAGTATATATATTTTTGAAATAATCAACAAAAGAAGTGGATATACTATCTCTATCAGTTAAAATGGTACCAGCATTATTCTTAATCCAACTAATAGCATTTCTCTTTCTCTTGAAAATAGTGACTATGAAAATAAAGGGTATTTATATCACCTTGCATGAGCCAAACTTCTCTAGATTTGTACTTCCAGTATAATTCTTCCAAATTATACAAGTACTCCAATTTGGCTCTAAGTCTAGCAATGGAGCTAGAGTCAGTTGGGTTGGAAAGTTAGAGTATTAGATAAATCTTCTCTAGTAGTATTAATATTAGTCTGGATGTTACCAAAGGAGGACTTATTCCAATCACGCAAGCCTTTCTTAGTACTAAGAAGTTTTGCTTTCAGTTTGAAAACAGGAGATCGTACCACATTAACAAACCAAGAATTAGCTATAATATCTCTACAGGTAGGGTCTTCAATCTACATGGCCATAAAGTGAAATGGTCTAGGCATACAAAATATTATCATAGTTAGAACCAATATGCATGAGACGATGATCAGATGAATCTCTAGGCAAGTTATTAACACAAAATGTAGGGAACAATTGTTCAGCACATTGATTGATTAGACATCTGTCTAGTCTCTCAAGAATTAGATCATTCCCTTGTTGCATGTTAGACTGAGTAAATATAGGACCAGAAAAGCCAGGATCATGTAAATTTAACACAGAGCAAAAGTTCCTAAGATTTAAGAAATCAGAATCCTCTACTTATAAACTACCATTCTTATCCTCGGTACCTAAAAGAGCATTAAAGTCTCCTAGAAAGAAGACAGGTTCATCTGGAGATGTACGAAGTAACTGGTATTGGTTTTCCCAGAAAGCTTGTCTTAGGCTACTATTAGGTTAACCATATATGAAATGAATGTGTCATAGTTTGGAATGGAAAATATCATTGGATGTGACATAGATGCCCCTCGAGCTTGAGGATAAAATGTTGACTAAACCACCACTTCCCAATACTTGGAATATTAAATGTGCACAGAAAACCCATATTTTTTAATCTTCTAGCATCCAAATGTTTGTTCATTTTAGTTTCCGACAGGAAGATTATATCAGGTTGATATTTCTACATAACATGTTGAGTTCCTTATTAGCAGTTTTTTTACCCAAACCTCTAATGTTCCAGCAAACCATGTTGACATTATTCACATGGAAGGGATCATAGTAATATCAACATTAAGAGGATCAATCATAGGGGGGGAGAAATTGAATTTACCTGATTGGTAGAATCAGAACCACTACCAATTTGAGAAGCATCTTGGGTAGAATTGAGACTCAGAGTAGCAGCCGCATGAATAAAATTATTGAGGACACCATTTTTGCTTGGGGAATCGTCAGCAGGTACATTATGGTCTTGTTTGGCCCCTTGGAAATGCCTATCCTAGGTTGGGTTATCAAGAAAATACATTTAAATTATATTTGTCTTGTTATAATTCTAGTATAGGATATGAACAACTAAATCTTCCTTGATTTTAGGAAGCTAAAAAAGCAAGGTTATACTATTCTCCAAAATAGCCAGGATACCAATATCCTTGCCTGGGTTAGACGGTTACACAAGTAGTTATTTTAATTAATCAAAATACTTTCAATTTTTTTAATTTTATTGTTATGTTTTTATTGTTTTCTCCAACAATATTTATCCATAATATAGGATTATTTTATAAAAATACAAATTTAGAATATGGAGAAACAAACATAATATATGATAAACCCGTGATGGATATATCGGAAAGACAAACATCATCTTAATTAATACATCTTGTGATAATCCTGCTCAAGTTAGAGAAAAAAATTCCCTAGCTAAGCTTTATGTAGTTAAAGCTCCCAAACACGGCCTATAACTACCATAAGGATCAACTAAGGAATGGGTATTAAGGGTACAGTTAGATAGATTGATTGCATGGAGATCTCCTAATTTGGTAATAGGGGGAAAAGGTTTTGAGTAATCAGGTTCAAAAGCATCATTCTGTTTTGGAATGACCACAATACTAGCTAGATTAGAATTGCTAGCTCTAGTACGTTTCCTTAAACCCGATCTGGGATTAATCTTCCTTTTGAGGTTTGATAGAGCATTGTGTTTAGCAGCTGATGAGATAACTTCTTCTCTAGTAATAATATGATGTTGCGTCGGAGCAGCAACAATTTTAAACCTTCTACAAGAGTTAGTGGTTCGAATAGGTCCCCGATTTAAAAACTCGGGATTAGCAATAGAAGCTTCAACTGTAAAATTCTAAGTTGCTTAAAGATAACCGACAATTCATTATTTAACTGAGTTGAGCTTTGTTGAATCGGTCTGACATCAGAGATCTTTAGAGCGGTTGATCGATTAACAAAAAGACCTATTTGGAGGTTATTTGCTAAGCCTTTTTGGACAATATTTTCAACACTTTGAGTAGTATCTTCAGATTTTCCTTTAGATTTTACATGAGAGTCAATAGTGATATTTTAAGTGTCGAGCACTATATCACTTGGAGACATAATAGTGTCATTTACCACTATATTAGGAGTAGATACAAAACATTGAGATGCTGGTTGTTGCGGCATCATGAGTCTTGAAATAACTGGGAGAGAATATTTCGAGCTAGAACAAACTACTTCTTGAATAATCTTCTGTTTAGATTTCCATGCTGGACAATTAGCATCTTTATGATCTAACACCTGACAGGAAGTACAAAAATAACACGGAACCTTGTAGTATCTGCATTCAATGAAGAACAGTTGAGTTCTTCCAGAAGTAAAAGAGAGGAATTCCAATAGCTAATGCCTTTTGAAAAAAAACTCTGACACAAACTTTAACATTCTTCTCCATATGGATCTTTTGCCTCAATCAGTTCTCCAAGTTCGAAGGTGAGCTTTTGAAGATCCTCAAATTCAGTACATTCCTTTGGGATGTTACACAGAATCAGCCATATAAGCTCTTCTGCAAAAGAAACTTGATAATTTTGTTGGCCAACCAGTTGGGGGGACAAATTTAAGAACCATTAAATAACCACACGCATACCAAGGACGTTGATCATTCACTCTATTGAAATCACTCTCTGCTGGAAATCTTATGAGAACTTTGTTTCTCAACCCGTTAAAGGTAGTGACAATGGGAGTTTGAGCTAAAGGCCATTGGTTACAGATGTGGTAACGAATGAAGGAGGTAGGAATCAGAGTTTCACAACAGATATACCCAACCATGCACCATTTCCAGTTATTATCATTCTCAGCTTCAATACTCGTTTTATCAATGAAAACTGGTTCAGAAAGAGATGAAGGTAGAGTTAACTTCTCAGCCATTTGGGTTGTGAGATTTTGAATGTCAAGACTTTTAGGATTGGTATTATCTTGGGAGGAAGATGGTTCCATATAGATTAAAAAATTGATGGTAATAAAAGTATTTTTATCAGAAAGGGAAGCTATTTTAGAGACTAAAATGTGTATTTGAATACAAAAGATTCTTGGTTTGGTACTAGAATGGTGATAAAGACCTCTCATACATATGTACAAATACAAAAAAAAATTGTCATCTGAAGTATACTAATCCTTAAAATGGGAAATGTGAGAGAGTTGAAATAATATGAAAATAAGCATATGGAGAATGGTGCAAACTTATGAAAGATTTCCAACTTTTTGTTTTTAAACAAAGTACACTTATCGGAAGTTCTGTCTTTTTCTAACCCACTTTTCAAGGGAGATGAAAGGAACTGTGGCTTCAAAATCACATGGGATTGGTAGCAAAATAACATACTAAATTTTTTTCCAAGCAACCAGCATAAGATTTTTCTCTTATGATGAGAATAGAGGTTGGTGAGTATTTTAAGAAGTTTGTCTCATTTGGGTTGGTTTGCAAGAATTTTTTTGCACAACCTGTCAAACGTAATTAAAACTGATGAATATGGTAAATAATGTAGATGGTAAATATATGTGGGATGTTGGTTTGGGTAATTTTTTGATTCATGGGTATTGAATAATGAGATCTCTTTGGCATGGTGAGTAACGATGTTGGCTGGAGTGGTACAATAAATAATCCATCTAGTTAGCGTTCCCCAGTTAGCAATGGTGCCTCTCAACAGATGTTGCTTTCCCTGAATCTGCATAAAACCAAAAATTTTAATTAAAACCCAAATAAATTTTTCAAATGTAGGTGACCTAATTATGTACCTCTTAATAACAGTTCCAACAGGAGTAAAGGCTAATGAATCGTCTTGAATTAGACTTTGAAAATAGGGTTTAATAGAGTAATGATTACTTTGAAGAGAGTGTGCATGGCATTGAACTGGCGTGAATAGCCAAGCGACATGAACCTTGACCAAGTGCCATAAATGGCCATTTATGGCTAATCTACCACCATTATTTAAGTAAGAGATGGGAGTAAATAAATTAATATACCAAATTAAACCAAAAGAAGAAACCATAAGCAAGTGAGTAACGGCCGATACTCCAAGCAGGTCAGGGAATGGGAACCACCCTGAGTTACCCCCTGATTGAGAGGCAGTGCGGCATGCAAATAGTGCAATTGAAGTCTTATTAAGTTCTACGATGGAGAGGTTAATTTGTTTTTTGAATCTGGAGAAAACCAAAAACAAAGAACAAGAAGAGAAAGAAAAATTTGATAGGTTAAGGATTGAGAATGACGATGAATTTCAATTGTGGATGCGAAAATATGATGATGTCGATTCACGACGAACCAGAAAAAGGCTTCAACATAGAGGTGAGTGGATATGTTCATGGGGGAATACTCGGAGTGCAACCGAAAGTGAAAATGAGGATGAAGAAAATCAAGTTGAAAGAGAAGAGGAAGATGATAGCAGTGATGATTCGATGAAAAAAGCATAGAATGTAAAAGTTGCAGAGAGAAAGAAGATGAATCAACAACAATTCAAAGATGTAATGTACAGATGTTATCTTGCTGAGAAGAAAAGTAACCCTTAAAAGTTTGCTTGAGCCATGTGAGAACCTGTGATTGCTGGTGAGACGAAGATTTGCAGTTAAGAGGAAGAGGAGAATTCAGAAGATGAAGTTCTTTATGGGTCATTTTCTTCTTCGGGTAGTGATGATGATGGTCAGGGTTTCTACTATGAAGAGGATGAACTTGGAAGCAACAGTGACAATGATGGCAATTTTTGGTGATCGTTTTGTAAGTATGATCAAACCCCTTGAAAATAGAGTCTTGTGATTTGCTAATTATTGGATTTCTTAAACATCTTCATGAAAATTTGTGGGGGTATTGATGATACTTGGTGTTTCTCAAAAAATGTAAGGCGAACGGAGTTTCAGTTTCTGACATATTTTTGTAGATGGGGAAAAACGATTTGCTGGTTTTTAAGGAATTGAGGAGACGACCGTACGGAGGAGACTCCTCGAACAGAGCGAAATGTTAAACCTCACACAGATGCACCGCTGCAAAGGGAGTGCTTTAGATTCGAGAGATCAATCTGTAGTACTCCGGCCTAAATCAAGACAATGACCATTCCAGAGTAAATTCGGTCATAAGAGAGGATGGGTTGATCTGTAGGAGGGAAGCTGAGAAATATGTGGAATCAATGGTAATCAAAGATTGTGGGTGTGTGAATTCTGAATATGATAAGCTTTGAGTGATTGACATTGCTCAATTGAGAGTAGTTGCTCAATTGATGAGTTGATGATCTCGTGTTGTCAGTTTGACGTGAGATTGATGATACTGATCATGCAGATTCAATCATGATTCAGAGACTTATTTATATTGCTGGAATTTTAGACACCATGATTCCATGAAGTGTGGCAGTTGATGGAATCAAGGAGTGGGGAAGTGGAGATCGTGTTTGAAACCAGTTGCTCAACGTGTGGAGACTTGGTCGATTTTCCACCCACTACCTCGTGAATTCCTTCAACTGATTGCACAACTTGCTCACATTCCATCGTGTGTTTGAACACACGTGTCGTAGACCGCCAGACCAAAACCCTAAGTGATATCCCCCCAAGTGACACGATTGACGTCTCGTGGTTTGTTAGTCAATTGATAACTTCGTGGTTTGATGGGACGATGAGTCCATGTAGTTGTTGAGTTGAACATGATGTTCTGAAACTCATGAATTGAACATGTCATGAGACAGAGGTATAGTTCTTACGATGAAATGAGCAAGTATTGCTCATTCGATGGATCGTTGAATATTGATTGTTGAACCAATAATTCTTGGTTTGAGCAAATATTTATCATTTGAGCAAGTGTTGCTCATGTGATGAATTGTTGAATATTTGATCGTCTGAGCATGAGTTGCTCATCTGATGGCTTATTGGCAGCGTACCAAAATATTAATTATAAAACTGGTGTAGAGCCGAGCATAATTAATAAAATTAATGATCATGAGGACGTCGTAAAATTATTAAGGTTGGAATCTGGAATGATGATCCTTGGATTCAGAAACCCTAATTTGATCAATTGATGATCAATTCATGGTTCGTCATAAGTTTAACCATGGGATGAAGGAGGGAGCGACTACATGGGACCGTGGATCAACCACGTAGTGTCCATATGCTCACGTGAGCAAATACGAAGAACTCCTGAAGAGTTGACGATTTGTTGGTGGAAGAATGATTAAATGCTGGCTTAATCATTTATTCAAAATACTCGTCTGAGCCTTAGGTGAGAAAACCTAATTAATTATGACGAGGCGAGGGACCGACCATGGAGTCATGAAACCGGCCCTGGGTTGTCATGTGACCGCCTGACGATCACTTCATGAAAATCCAAAGTGTTTGGAAGAGTTTTGGACCTAATACGTGTGTAAATTAGGTCAAAACTGTGAAAATTGATGGGACCGGCTTCCATGAGCCAAAGAGCCAATCTTGGTCAGTCAAGATTGCGTGCTCGTGTCCCCAAGGCGTCCGCGTCTCAGTCCTGAGAATTTTGATATTTTCTGGCGTGCAATTGAGCATCCATTCGAGAAAATATGCCAAAATTAGGGTTTCGACGAAACTGAGGAAAACACCATGAGATGTTGAAAAATAATTATAAAATAAGGAATGAGGAGGCGTGGGACCTCCGTGGTCAAGGCATGGTCGGCCGGTCGTGACCACGGTCCCGTGGTGCCTTTTCCTTAATTTTATAATATTTTGATGATTTTATGAAAAATTCATGAATTTTGAGAAATTTGATGAATTTAGTGAGTTTCCATGAATTGAAGGAGTTTTCATGAGTTCATGGAAGCAAAATATTAAAATAATAAAAACATGGGCGTGTGGGACCATGGAGGCATGGCCGGTCGGCTATGGACCGGTCCCACGAGTTTTTCATAATTTTTTTTAATATTTTTAGGTATTTTTTGATGATTTGAGGGAATTTTTCCTAATTTGAGAGAAATACCATAAAATCAAGGAATTTGTTGAATTCAAGGAAAAATAGGATAAATAATAGTTAAATAATAAAGCAAAGGGCGTGTGGGACCGGCTAGGGCATGGCCGGCCGGCTAGTGGCCTAGTCCCACAAGTTTTTCATAATTTTATTTTATTTATTATTATATGCTGATTTGTACAAAAATACCATGAAATCAAGGAGTTTTTTCATGAAATTAGAGAAATAATAATAATAATAATAAAATAATAAGGAACCGTGGGGTGTGGGCCCGGTTGGGACCAAGGCATGTCCGGTTGGCCAATGGTCACGCCCCACACTCCTTTTCTTAATTTTATATTATTTTTTATGGATTTATGGAAGTACCATGAAACCGAGGAGTTTCCTCGAGACGAAGGAGATTTGATAAAATGAGAGAATTTTCATCAAATCATGGAGAATAATAAAAATGCATTAAAAATATAAAACTGGCGTGGGATTGACCACAACATGGTCGGTCGGTCGTGTGTCTGTGCTCCCAGCACCCTGGTCAATATTTTAATTATTTATTATTTTCTTCTCTATTTTGCATAGGTTCATCGTTTCGTTGTATTTTTGAAATACTCGTTCATGCGGTGACTGTTAGTGTATCGTCGTTGAATACACCTTCACCATTTGAATCGGGGCTTACTTAGAGGTAGCTCAGACGCCCGGTTGTTGATTATTTATTACTAATTGTGGAATTCGGTGGAGAATAATTCACAAAACTGAGCAATAAGATGTTTATTATTAATTCATAAGATCAGCTAAGGATTCGACTACGAATTCAGAATAATAAAGTGAGCATTACCATTCCATGGGATCGTAGATTCGACCATAGAATCGGAGTAATTAAGATTTATCTATTACCATTTATGAGACCAGTTGTGGATTCGATCATGAAATCGGAGTAATGAGATAATATAGTTATTGCTATTCTATGAGATCAAGCTGTGGATTCGATCATAGAATCATAACAATTGTTATTGCCATTCCATGGGACCAGTCGTGGATTTGACCATGGAATAGAAGCAATAATAGATTATTCTGGGAATTCAGTAGTGAATGTCACGGCAGAATTAATCTTAAATAGGAATAATTAACTTTGTGGCTCTATACTAGCAGAGCAAGATGTCTAGGAGCATTAATTATCCCGATATGAGCTTGTCGGTAAGTCATATCCTTTATATAGTCAGGGTAAACTTGTTTTTTTTCTCCTGAAGACGATATCACTCTATACTAGCAGAGCAAGCTGTCTAGGAGCCGTCCATCTCGTGATACTATATAGAAATAATCACTGAAAGTATTCAGTATTCATGAGATATGCCGTTCTCCAGTCGTGAGACTGCATATCTACATGTACTCTGAGAGAAAGTACTCTCCGTTGAGAATTCGATGAGAGACCCGTGTCTCGATACTCATGTCTGATTGCTGAATCAGAGCTTCATATAATTATGAGTTTACAATTTTACCCTTTGTCGAAAATCCACCATCTACAATTGTGATAGTTTCTTTTGTTATTTCTAGGTGAATGTGAAGCGGTAGTAGAAGAAGGATGAGGGTTTAGGTGATTTTGGGGTTTAGTTTGTGAAAAAACGGGGTATAACAACCACACCCAATAAAATTGTTCGGCAATCTGTATGGAATAAACTTCAATATGATTCCGAGATCAGCATCTTAAAGCGAGCTCAACCAAGAACAATATCAAAGGGCTTTATCTCTATTTATCAATACAATCAACAAATCGAACATATAGAAATCCGTGAGCCTGATTTATATGAGAAATAACTTGGACGTTACCAAAGATCAATCCCCAAGTGTTAACCAAGTTATATCCAACAGACAAGGTCGGACTTATCAACTGATTGAACTACGCACAACCTGTTATATTTGAATTATATAAACAAATATAATGCAAAAAATAAATAACACAGACACCAGAAATTTTGTTAACGAGGAAACCGCAAATGCAGAAAAACCCCGAGACCTAGTCCAGATTGAACACCACACTGTATTAAGCCGCTACAGACACTAGCCAAATACAAGTTAACTTCGGACTGAAATGTAGTTGAACCCTAACCAAGTCTCACACCGATTAAGGTACAGTCGCGTTCCTTACGCCTCTAGAACCACGCTGGATTCGACGCACTTGATTCCCTTTGCTGATCTCACCCACAACTAAGATTTTCTACGACCCAAAGTCGAAGACTTATAAACAAATCTGTCTCCCACAGATAAGTCTATTCCTTTATTGTTTTTGTTACGTCTTTTGATACAAAGATCAAGGTGAACAGGAACCAACTAATAATTCGGTCTTATACTCCCGAAGAGCATCCTAGAAATATAATTCACCTCACAATAACCCAACTGATTAACAAAAAAAGTTATTGCGGAATCACAAGAGTCTGAGAGGAAAAAATGTTGTAATTACTTTTTATATCTTACCTATCAGAGATAAATCTTGAGTAAATCTTAGAGAATATAAAAGTCAATACGATAGAATAAGTAAGATCATAATACAAAAATACATAGAAAATAGTTGGACCTGGCTTCATGAATTGGAAAAACCTAGGTTAAAGGAGAATCAACTCTAGTTTGCAACTAGGACATAAGAAAGTGCTGGGATTAGGTTTTCCAGTTGCTAGAGTTTTCCCTTATATAGTATTTCAAATCAGGGTTGCTAACAATAGAAGCTAAGATAACTTAGTAACAAAGCATTCAATATTCACCGTTAGATGAACTCTTGATTTAAGATTCAAGCTAAGTCTGCTTAGAAATTAAGCAACTAATCTCCACTGTTAGCTTAACCATATTCATCTAACACTTCTAAATCAAATATGATGATCAATCAATAATGAAAGATAATCAAATGAATTTACTTGTGTTAATAGAGTTGTTCAATTGTTCACTATCTCATAGAAATATTCATGAACAAATTGAAATGAAATCGGTTTGATTCATGATTATACAAAGTACTTATACAAGAATCAATTCATGAAGATTAAGCCACGATTTGCAAACTTTGCATTCCTTAAATCATAAATGTTTTAGTTCATGAGTATGAGAATCATACATTACCGATTTTAGAACTTAACCACTGTGTTCTCAAACTAGGTATGCGAACAACAGCTCCAGACCTTGGCCTAGACAAGTCGTTCGCGAACAACCGTTTTAGACCCAACTCAGGTAAACCCTTTTCCGTACTAGGTACGCAAACAAGAATTTCGTACCTTCTCAGGTAAATCCGTTCTCATACTAGGTACGCAAACAAGAGTTCCGGACCTGAATCACCACAATACAGTTCGCATACTGGGTATGCATACCGTGTTGTATCCAGACATAGTTAATTGTTCCAAACACTCATTTCAATCATTGAAACATCCTTAGAGACAACAATGTTAATCTCACACATACCATTAGCTTCAAGTAATTTTCAAGTGATTGAATGATCAATATGAAACTTCCCAAGATAATATCAAATGACTGTCTCACACAAATCATGTGAGATGTTCAAGGTAATTTTCACATGATCATCTTTTGACTTAATATTTAGTTTCCAATAAATAAATTGTTTCCAACTAAACTCGTCAAGAATACGATGAACATAGCTAAAGCAAAAGCTTCCAACACGTATTTCGACAAATAAATAAGCGACTAGGCTCGAAATATCAAATGTGTATAATGTAAAAGTATATATAGTTATAAGACTTAGTCTCATTGGGAAATAAAACAGAATAGACTTCTAAGTTATAGATAAGTTTATTCTATTTTATTTCCCAATAAATAAAATTTTATTACAAACAGACGCACGTTTGTTCAAAAAAATTCTCTCGTACGAGCATCCTTCTTTGAAACGAGAGTTTATTCCACTTTGTGAAATCTCACATATATAAAAAATAAATTTTGTTTTTCGTGAAAGCTCATAGACAAAAATTTTATCATTAGACTCAGGTCTATCTTGTTTGTTTCTTAAACGAACGAACGTCCGCGCTAAAACGGATTCCTTTCTTGGGCCTGGATCCGTGAATCCTAAACCGACCAAGGTTCCGTCATCAAATCAGCGGGTCTACACCAATTTATGCTCGCTGGATGATGCTCTATTATGCCACTGGGCTTTTCTCTCAAACCATGGTTTGCTCATTTTGTCTGTAACTGGAAAATCACCATTCAGTGCTGACTGAGGAACATGACTGTCCCTCACTAAGCAGGGGACTTAATGTAGATGGTGGATTTTCAACAAGGGTTAAAGTTGTAAAACCCTAATTATACATGCTCCTGATCCGGCAATCAGACGAGTATTGAGACTCATGTCTCTCATTAAAGCGTGAAAGCTCATGCCATAAATCTCTGACTGAGAAGGCTGTCTCTCAGAGTATATGTAGATGTGTAGTCTCCCAGCTGAGGCCACGGCGCATCTCATGAATACTGAGCAATTTAAGTAATTATTTCTGTATAGAATTGAAATATTGGACGGCTCCTAGACAGCATGCCTGCTAGTATAGAGCAACAACGTCTTCAGGATGCAACTAGGTTTTTCCTGACTATACAGGAGGAATATGACACTCCAACAAGTTCATATTGCTCAACTCTCAGATAATTAATTCTCCTAGATAGGAAGCCCTGCTAGTATAGAGCCATCAGTTAATTATCTCTAATCGCCTGAATATCCAGCAATATTCTACGATTCTTCGTTATATTTCGGCATTTCAATTCGTGGTTCTTCCCAGCAGAATTCCACGGGTTAGTGATAAATATTCAACGAAACAGGCATCTGAGCATCGAATAAGCTCTCACTAAAATGGTGCAAGTGTACTTAGCAATAATGCACATACCAACATTTGAATGCGCAAACGAGCATTTCAAAAATACGAATGAACGTGAACCTATGCAAAATAGGAAGGAAAAATAATAATAATAATAAAATATTAGCAAAGGCGCCAGGGACTGGGCTCACCAGCCGGCCGGTCATGTCGTGACCAGTCCCACGCCCAATTTTATATTTTATCATATTTTATTATTTTTCCCTGATCTCATGAAAATTCTCTCGTCCGAGCAAATCTCCTTCGATTCAAGGAAATTCTTTAATCTCATGATATTTCTTTATGTCAAGAAAATAATAAAATTAGGGAAAGGTGTCACGGGACCGAGCACCAGCCGGCCGTCCATGCCCTAGCCGTGGCCGGTCCCACACCTCACGTCCCCATTATTTTATTATTTCTCTCAATCCATGAAAATTCCTTGATTTCATGAATTTTCCCTAAAATCATGAAAATTCCCTGATTTCATGAATTTTCCCTAAACCCATGACAAATATTATAAAATTAAGAAAACTCGTGGGACCGGGCCCTAGCCGGCCGGTCATGCCCTAGCCGGTCACACACGCCTCTTATTCTATTGTTGTTATTTGTTTTGTTTTCCTCATTCCATGAAAACTCCCTGATTTCAACAAAATACCTTGGTTTCAACAAATCTCTCTGATTTTACGAAAATTCTATAAAATCATGAAAATTACATAAAATTGGGAAGAGTGCCCTGGGACCGTGCCCGTTGGCCGGCCGACCATGCCTTGGCCATTGCCGGTCCCACACTCCATCATTTCCTATTTTATTATTATTTTATTTCTCTTATCTCATGGAAGTTCCCTAATTTTATAAAACTCTCCAGTTTCATGGAATTTCCCTCAATTCAGAGAAAATACATAAAATTGGGAAACTGTGGGACCGTGCTTGTCAGCCGGCTGGCCATGACCTAGCGTGGCTGGTCCCACACCTTGCAATTCCCTGTTTTATTTATTATTTTTCATCATCTCATGTATTTTTCCTAGTTTCAGCAAAACCCTGGATTCTGCATATTTTCTCAAAATGATGCTCGAACGCACACTTGAAAATATCGAAACCCTCAGGACTGAGACACGAATATCATGGTGACATGGGCACATCCCCTTGACCGACCAAGGGCTATCCTAACGCTTGCAAATGGCCGGTCCCACGTATTTTAGTTATTTTAACCTAATTTGCTCAATTGCTCGTATTAGGTTCGAACTCTTTTCAAACAATCAGGGGTTCGCTCAAATGACCATCAATTGGTCCCATGACCACCAAGTGCCGGTCTCATGATCTCTTGGTCGGTCCCTCATTTTTCATGGCTAGGTTTTGTTATCTGCCGCTCACACGAGCATTATTTTAATAAATTATTAAACCAGCATTTAATCATTCTTTCACCAACTGGTCCTCAAGAGACTTTGGTATTTTGCTCATTCGAGCATCTGGGCGTTACATGGTGGACTCATCATCCCATGTGGCCGGTCCCTGCTTCACTCTGCAGTTGATTTTCAATAAATCATCAATTCATTAAAATTAGGATTTTGAATCCACAACTCTGCAAAAACATGATTCTGAGTAGATTCGAATACTGATAATTTTATGTTGATTCCATGATCAACACTTTTATTTATTATGCTCGACCCAGCAGTCAGTATCTTAAATTAATATTTTATTTGGTCCTGCTACCAATAATTCATCAAACGAGCAATATTTGCTCAAACCAGCAATATTTCATCAAACTAGCAATATTCGCTCAGACTAGCAATGTAGTTGCAGGAAATCCTACACTACATTTTTCACAAGATTTCATTAACATTCAACTCATTTTAGATTAACAATCTTAATTTTATTGATGAATCTTTGAACAATCTTACAAGAAAAGATAAAGGAATCAAGAATAACCACTGCTCTAGATTTTCTCTCTCCTATTTACTTGCTTCTCAATCAGAAAAGATCTCTCTCTTCCTTTACAACTAAGCGGCTATTTATAGGGAATTACATAGTGGATGACAGCTAATCTGTCCTTTATTTTTGGATATGACTTGCGACATTCTCGCATCCTTACAAATGTTAATCTCGCAAACTCTCTAATTTTCGCAGGACCATCACATTTTTCTCATGATTTAGCTGACGTCGTTTATCATTTCGTTTATGAAGTTGTTCTGCAACACTGTTGTGTTGTGTTGTTCATAATTTCGCTGAGGCATTATTGCTGCGAGATTCTGATCCTACATCTTGCCTCTTCTCATATCTTCTCTGTGAAGTAGAGAATGATGTGAGAAATGCCGCAGCTGTCCATCTCTTCATATTCTGCATTTATCACACGTATCCTTTCTTCCATCTATTTCTTGACACGTCTTCTGTAACCGCTGCTTTTCAACCGCTCACGTCTTTTCGTATTAATGGTGTTTATTTCTTCGAGTAAAAAAATCTTCTCTATATATTCTTCTTACTCTTCTTTCCATTTTATTTTTACTTTCTCTTCTCTTTTTATTCTCTCATCTCTGCAACTCTATTGTTCTTCCATAAATTCTGCCATTGCAACTTTTTCTTCTTTCTTCTTCTTTTAATCTTTTTAATTTCTTTTTCATCTCCATAATGTTCTCTCTGTAAATATTCACTGTTCATAACTTTCTTCCTTTTTAATTTTTACGAATTAATCTTCCTGCTGGTGTTTTCCATGGATTCATCGAGGTTAGTTTTCTTTTTTCTTTCTTATGGGTTTTGTTGAAATTGATCTTGCTTACTGCTTTATTTGATGATGCTGCTTATGTGATTCCCATACTATTGTTATTTCAGCAAAAACACCTCTAACACCAAATTTACGGTTCAGAACCCTAATATTTCCAAATCGCAGCATAAGATTGTTGTAAACAAAAGAAAGTCTGCGAATCAGAATGTAGTAAGAAACATTGTTCTTTTCTAATAATAATATTGTTGCCTCTGTTTCTTATCTGGATTGTAATTCTCAGGGTGATAAGGATGCCAACAAACCTCTCAAGAAATCTCTCCACCTTAAAACCGTTGAAACTTCTGTTCCATTCCACTTACTTATCTCTTCTAAATCTCCTGCGACATCTTCGCAAGTTAAACCATTATCTCCAATTCGCGAAAAGGCTGCCTCAGATTTCATTTCTTCAACTGACCTTTCAATGATTGAAACCCCCCTTATTAATCCTCCTGTGAATGAAACTTCTTCTCCTCCTATTGATAATGTTTATCAACCTTCTATCATTGCCAGTTCTCTACCTGAGCCTCTTCCTTTTTCGAAAGAAACCGTGGAAGGAATAAATATTGCTTTCAAAGTTTTGTCTGAGGTCCTGGATGATGGCAAGAAGTCTCTCATTGATCCTGTCAAGTCTGGTATTTGCGAAATTCTGAGTAAGTATTTTGGCTCTGACAGAGCTGCTTCGCAAACAGCTTTGGAAAAAGAGTGTAATGCTCTTCGTCTCGAAAATCAAAAGCTCCAGAATGTTTCGCCGGATCGGGACAATCTTCGCAAGAAGAATGATGAACTGAGAGGTATGATTTCCTTATATGTGTCTTCAAATTGCTTTTCTAATGATTTTATTCTTTCCATGTTTAATTATCCTTGAAATCCCTCTTTCGCAAGTTAAGCCTTAAAACAGAAACGAATAATGGAGAAATATCAATTTGAATCTGCTGTTGAAGAAGCCCGTGTTGATAAAGAGATTTTGATGGATCAATATAACCAATTAGATAACCTCTATTCATACTCTGTTGATCATATAAATAATCTTACCAATGAAAATACCCAATTAGTTCGGAGGCAAGATTTATTAAGTAATGAAATATCTCGCCTCTCTTATTCTTTAACTAAAGCTAATCTAGGGATGGAATCTTTATCAGATGAGAATAAAACTCTATCTCAAGAGAAGCGAATTTGTTTAAATAAGATGGTGATATCTTCGCAACAACTTAGCATCCTCCAGAAAGTATGTGATGACCAAGAACAATCTCTTTGCTCTTTGAGAAATGAACTTAAAGAAGTAACAGATTCATCTATCGCTGAAAGAGATACACTCATTCAAGGTATAATAGATTTAAGTGTAAAGGAGAATCAACTTAAAGAAGAATATTCCAAATTAGAAAAATCTTATTCTTCTCTTGCGAAGAAAAATGCCTTTCTTATTTCTAAAGAGAAAAATATTCAGTCTCGACTTAAAGGTTTAATTGGAGATAAATTTGATGATGCGATGGACCGTTGGGAGAATAGTTGTCTGACCTTGATTCAACACCTTATTTCGCAAAAGGAAGGTAGTCATAATAGTTTGAATGCCTTAACTATCTTTTCTTTGTCATATCTTTTTGAGTTCTTCATCTTACTGAAATTTTGTATTCTTCTTTTCGCAGAGTCTGAGAAAAATCTTCATTCCTCCATTTCTGTTTTGGAGGCTAAATATGCCAAAATTCGCAAAGAAAATGCACTACTCGTCTCTGTCCTTACTGATTCTCGCGACCGAGCAGAAAGAAGACTTGATTATCTTGCTTACTTTAAGGATATTCAAGATAGGAATCATCAGAGAGCACTTCTTCATCAAGTTCATCTCCGGGCTGAAGTCCTTGTAAATGATATTTTATTGTCCAAATCTCTTCCTCCTACATCAATCGAACCTTTGGAAGTAGATGATGATGAAATTCCTCGTCCTGCTGACAGTGATTATGATTATGAAAGTGGTGGAGAGAATAGTCTTTTGGAAGATGGAGAAGAGATCCCTTCTAAGGAAGCAACTGCTGGTGCTAATCAAGGTGAAAACGAAAAAGAAATCTCTTCTAAAGAAGTAATTGCTGGCGATAATCTAGGTGGCGGCGAAAAAGAAGTCTCTCTCAAAGGAATTATTGTTGGTGAAGGTCAGAATCAAAATGAAGAAGAGGTTGGCGATAATGAGAACATTGGCGAAGAGCGTCCATTTTCTCCTTCTACTGGAATTAATACTAAAACATGAGATTCTTATCTAGTTCTATCTTCTTTAATTGTTTCATCTTTATTATTTCTTGCGAATAATATTCTTCAACCAACTTTGGAATTAATTTTCTCTTTTAGTATTTTGCTGGCGAGAAAGATAATGCCTCTTGTTTACTGATTCCCATACTTGCCTCTCATTATATTTCTTGCGAGAAATGATCTGTTATGAATACTTATAAATATTTTGTTTTGTCATGTGGTCTTATTTTGCCTTCCTAATTAAAGGTCTTATTATGCCACCTCTTGTCATTGCGACAAAATCGCAGGACGTCTTTGCACTTTCATGCAAAAACCCATTGATCTTGCCTTAACTTTTTATTTTGTATTATTGCCTCTTCAGGAATGTTGCGACAATATGATAGGCCTAAATATTCTTGCGAAAATAAATCCCCGTTACATTGTCGCCTTGCGACGAAATCGCAGGATGTCTTCGCACTTTCATGCGAAAACCCATTGATCTCGTCTTATCTTTTTCTCTAGTATTATTGCCTCTTCAGGATTGTTGCACAAATACGACAAGCCTTAATACCCTTGCGAGTAAAAAGCCTCATGACATTTGCGTCTAAAGACACTTATCAGCTCCCTAACGGAGGGTGCCGCCCTTATCTCCCCCCTGGTTGCCCCTTCAAGGAGGCGTACTTCTACCATACAAGGTTAGATCCTCCCATCCAGTCTTAACAACAACCAGTTGTTTTCGCAGCCTCTTATCCCTTTTACCTATAGGGTTTGTGGTTACGAGACTGCACCCTAAGTGGGGTTTTCTTCGGGCCGAGTGCAGTATAAGCCAAGACTTGTCAAGAATGGCAAGGTACGCTCCAGACGCCCCTGGCACTCTTGACTCAACCGTGTACCTCGGCGCTTTGATCAGATTCTGTACTCCTTGGGAGAGTCCTTGTTACCTTAGTCGCCCAACCTAAGTCATATGCTTAAGCTGATAATCCAAGGTGCCTCTTCCGGATGGGTTTATTGACCCCAAATCTCCATGACTCAGGTTCCGGTGGCGGTGTAGCCTTTCCCTGAGCCATGCAACAGGTACCCCCTTATATGACGTACTTTAGGTCTTACATTTGCTTCTTGCGAAATTTTATTCGTGAACTAGGGTGTACGCCATAAAGGTTCGCCCCTTTCTTTTATGTCATTGTTCTATGATTATCTCTGCGAAAGTTTCACACATCATGATCTTGTTTTGATATGAATAATCTCGCAACTATTCTTTCAGAATCCATAACTTCTCAAAGCTTCTTACGGATAATATCTTTTTAAGTACAATCTGTTCCATGGTCTGTCAAGTCTATGACCAACATCTATACCTTCTGAATCCATTAATTTATAAGCTCCTGTTCCAACTATTTCCTTAATGATGTAAGGTCCATCCCATTTTTTCGCTAACTTTCCACCATTTTGTCGCTGATATATTGGTGTCTCTCGCAGAACTAAATCTCCTGGTTGGAATTCGCATACTTTGACACGTTTATAATATTCTCGGGCTAATCTTCGCTGATAATTCTCCATATGTTGTAAAGCTCTTTCTCTTTTTTCTTCTAATTCATCAAGTTTTCTTAAGATCAAACTCGCACTAAGATTTTTCTCCCAAGCTTCTCTCTTTGTTGTCGGAATAACAACTTCTGTTGGTAACACCGCTTCAACTCCGTATGTTAAACAAAAAGGTGACATTCCAGTAGCTTCTCTTTTAGTTGTATTATAAGCCCATACTGCATTATGTACTTGTTCGCACCATGCTCTATGATGTCCTTCTAATTTCTTCTTTAATATATCTGCAATTGTTTTGTTTGTTGCCTCTACCTGCCCATTAGCTTGTGGATACAAAGGAGTAGACTTTCCACATTTTATCTTAAATGCATTAAGTAACATTTCTATGTTCTGTCCTTCAAACTGTTTCCCATTATCATATACCAACTGCGCAGGAATTCCGAATCTGCAAATGATATTTTCGAATATGAATGTAAAGATATCTTTGTCGCGAATATGCTGTACTGCCTTCACTTCTGTCCATTTTGTGAAATAATTTGTTGCGACTATTAAGTATCTTCTTTGTCCAGATCCTGGTAAAAATGGACCCACAATATCTAAGCCCCACTTTCCAAAAGGCCACACACTGGTTGAAGATGACAATGGTGCTCCAGGTGCATGTATTTTCTTTCCATGCCGTTGAAAATCTTCGCAACGTCTTGATATTTATTTTGCATCTTCGTGCATGTATGGACAGTAATAGCCTTGCATTTTTGCTCTATGTGCCAAAGATCTTCCCCCGCTATGATTGCCAGCATCCCCACTATGTAACATTTTTAGCACCTTTTCTCCTTCTTCTCGTGTCAAACATATGAGTGATGGTCCATTAAAGGATTTTCGGTATAGCAGCCCATCTCTTAATTCATAATTTGTTGCGCGGCTTTTTAACTTGTGTGCTTCCAATCTATTTCTTGGTGTTTCTCCTTTCTCCAAATATGCATGAAGTTCTGTTCTTCAATCTGCGATATAGTTCGTTTGTTCTTCTTCTCCACCGTCTATTATCATCACGTTCACTTCTTCTTCTTCTTTATTGATTGATGGTGACAAAAGTGTTTGTATTTTTATGCATCTCGCAGTTGGATCTGTCATCATGCTTGAGATGAAAGCAAAAGCGTCTGCGAGTCTGTTATCCTTTCTTGAAATGTGCCTCCATTTTATTTTTGGGATTTTCGCTGACAATTCTTCAACGAGCTTTTTGTATTTCTTCAAGGATGGTTCATTTGTAGTGTACTCTCCCTTTATTTGGCGAATAACTAGCTGCGAATCACTAGTGATCCTGGCATTTTCTAGTTTTATTTCTATTGCGAACTTTAAGGCATGTATCACAGCTTCATATTCCATTTCGTTATTAGTGGATGCGAATTCCAATCTGAATGAAAAAGCCATCTTCGCTCCTTCTGGCGAAATTAAAACAATTCCAACTCCATTGCCTTCTCCATTTGATGATTCATCTACCAATA
Organism: Papaver somniferum; assembly: GCF_003573695.1. Classification (NCBI taxonomy): domain Eukaryota; kingdom Viridiplantae; phylum Streptophyta; class Magnoliopsida; order Ranunculales; family Papaveraceae; genus Papaver; species Papaver somniferum. The sequence goes on along the minus strand of NC_039366.1, from coordinate 113,347,060 downwards.
TCTCCCATCTATTTGGTTCTGTTAATAAGTCTTTTGGATCTCCGTGTTCTTCTTCTATATCCATCATTTCTTCTACCGCTTCATCTTCTTCTAAAGGAAATTCTGCCAAGAAATATGCAACGACTTGTGATTTTGGTGAAGACAAAATTTCATATTTAATATCAAAGTGGCCTACTTGTGCATTCCATCTCTCCACTCTTCCTGATCTTTTTGAATTCTTCATCACTGATTCAATTGGTACTTTTGTTAATACCTTTATTTTGTGCGCTTGAAAATATATGCGGAGCTTAAATGATGCATAAACTAATGCTAAGATTAGCTTCTCAATCTTTGAGTAATTCTTCTCGGCAGTATTAAAAGTTTTGCTAATGTAATAGATGGGTTTCTCCGCTCCTGCATCTATTCGCAATAACACGGCACTTGAAAAATAGATGGGTTTCTCCGCTCCGCTCATGATTCTGCTTTTTGTAAAATAGATGTATTCATAAGATGTTCTTTGATCCCTTGAAAAGATTTTTCGCATTCATCAGTCAATTTGAATTTCGCACCCTTCTTGAGTATATCGAAAAAATACTTGCATTTGTCTGATGATCGCGAAATGAATCTCCCTAGCGAAGCTAAAAGTCCATTCAACTTCTCTACATCTTTTATTGTTGCTGGTGTTGGCATGTCACGAACTGCTTGCACTTTTTCTGGATCAACCTGTATTCCTTCCTTTGATACAATGTAGCCTAAAAAATTTCCCGATGCAACTCCAATGGTACACTTCTCAGGATTCAGTTTAATGTCATACTGCCGCATTTGTTCAAAAATCTCCCTCAGGTCACGTACATGGTCTTGGTTTCTTTACTCTTTACTAACATGTCGTCCACGTATACTTCTAATGTTTTGTGTATCCATTTCGCGAACATCTTCTCTACCATTCTTTGGTATGTTGCTCCCGCATTTCGCAAACCAAATGGCATTTTCGTGTAACAATATAAACCTCTAGGGGAGAAAAAAACAGTATGCTCTTGATCTTCTTCAGCGAGAGGGATCTGGTTATATCCTTTGTACCCATCTAAAGACGATACCCTATCATTCCCGCTGCTGATTCCACCATTTGAGGAATATCTGGTAACAGAAAGCTATCTTTAGGGCAGGCTTTGTTTAAATCAGTAAAATCTATGCAAATCCTTATTCCTTTGTTTTTCTTTGGAACAATGACCATGTTCGCTATCTACTCTGGGTATTTAGCTTCTCTTATAATTCCTGCATCAAGCATTTTCTGTAGTTCTTCTTCTATTTGGAAATGGTAGGCGGTTGCGATTTTTCTTATTCTTTGTTTAAATGGTCTCACATTCTTGTTAATCTCCAGCTTGTGACATGCAATTGATGGATCTATTCCCGGTATCTCGTCCATGTTCCCTGCGAAAATGTCTTTATATTCTCGCAAAAGGTTAACAGTTCTTTCTTCTTCTTCTACATCCATCTTGGTTCCAATTCTCAATATTAGAGGTTCTTCTATAGTCCCAACGTTTACTTCTTTTGTTGGTTCTGCGGCAGTGTAACTGGACTTGGGTTCTCCCATTGGTGTTGGTTCTTTTATTGTTTTCACAGGTCCTTCTCCTTCTTCCGAAATTTCGCTGGGTATTCCCCTGCCTTCTTTTGCCCTTATCGTGTACACTCTAAATTCTTCTTCTTTCTTTGCCTCCTTTGCCAACTTTCTGCGAAATTGTTTCTTTTTTGCTCGTCCTTCATAATGCTTTACTTCAATTTGATGACATAATTTCGCATTGTCAACATCTCCTCTGATTTCACCTATTCCATTTGGTGTGGGGAATTTAATACATTGATGCAACGTTGATACTACAACTTTTATCGCATGTATCCATGGTCTTCCTAGCAACATATTATATCGTGATTCCATATCCACCACGCATAGTGTCACGTGTGTTTCGATCTCTCCTAGTGGAATTCGTACCACTATTTCTCCTTTAGGTTTTGTTGTGGATTTTCCAAAGCCATGAACAAGATATGTTGAACTGGACATTTCTTCATCTTTAAATCCCATTCCCCTGAACGCATGATAAAATATTATATCCACTGAACTTCCTGTGTCGACTAAAGTTCTGTTCAATGTCCATTCTTCCGTGGATTTTGTTGTTGTCCCCTTTTCTTTTCGCGTAATAGGCACTGTAATAACCAATGGAGATGTGTGGTTCAAGTTTTCTTTTGGTATTTCTGCTGCCATGAATGTGATTTTTTGCTTTTCCCAATCTTTCAAGGGTGATGTCTTTTCTACCGCCATAGCCTTCCTTCCTTCAAAATCTCGTTTATGTATCCTTCCTTTGATGTTTTCATGGAATTCATTAACCATTGTTTTTGTTATCATATTACACTACAATCTTTTGTCATCTTCATTGACTCTAATCATTTTTCTTTTAGCTGGTTCACTGATTTGTTTAATCACTTTCTTGATTTGAACAATCTCAACAACAATCTTCAACTTTCAATCTTCAGCCTCCCTGTTTCTAGCGCCATTATGTAGTTGCAGAAAATCCTACACTACACCCCTCACAAGATTTCATTAACATTCAACTCATTTTAGATTAACAATCTTAATTTTATTGATGAATCTTTGAAAAATCTTACAAGAAAAGATAAAGGAATCAAGAATAACCACTGCTCTAGATTTTCTCTCTCCTATTTACTTGCTTCTCAATCAGAAAAGATCTCTCTCTTCCTTTACAACTGAGCGGCTATTTATATGGAATTACATAGTGGATGCCAGCTAATCTGTCCTTTATTTTCGGATATGACTTGCGACATTCTCGCATCCTTACAAATGTTAATCTCGCAAACTCTCTAATTTTCGCAGGACCATCACATTTTTCTCATGATTTAGCTGACGTCGTTTATTATTTCGTTTCTGAAGTTGTTTTGCGACACTGCTGTGTTGTGTTGTGTTGTTCATAATTTCGCTGAGGCATTATTGCTGCGAGATTCTGATCCTACAAGCAATATTTGCTCAAAACAGCAATATTTGCTCAGATTAAAGAATATTGGTTCAACTATCAATATTCAACAATTCAGCAACACAGTTTGCTCGCCTTAGGCTATCAATATGATAATACCTCATCTCAGCAGACGTATTTAAATCATGAGTTTCAGAACATTTGCAAATCATGTTCAACTCAGCAATACATGGGCTCATCGTTCCATAAAGTCAGCAACTGACTCCACAATCACGAGACATCAATCGTGTCACATGGGGGGATATTAACTAGGGTTTTGGTATAGCGGTCTACCGCACGTGTGTTCACCCACGACGAGAATGTGATCAAGTCGTGCAATCAGTTGGAAGAGTCAGCAAAGTAGTGGGTGGAAAATTAACCAAGTCTCAGCACGATGAGCAACTGGTTTTAACACGATTTCCCACTTCCCCACTCTCTGATTCCAGCAACTGTCACACTTCATGGGATCATGGTGTTTTTAATTTAGTAATATAAAAAGACCTCTGAATCATGAGTGAAAGAACAAGATTCGAACACTCGAACATTCGTCTAAACAAGCAATTTCTCGGCAACTTCATACAGACAATCTTTCTTCTACACGAACTCATCCTCTGAGCAATCACTCTCAATTGAGTAAAATTCAATCATTCAGAGCGTCCTTTCGATGAATTCACGACACACCTACAATCTTAGATCACCATTGATCTCACACATTTCTCAGCTTCCCTCCTACAGATCAACCCATCCTCTCTTGTGACCGAATTGAATCTGGAACGGCCATTGTTCTTGGTTTAGGCCGGAGTCCTACAGATTGATCTCTCGAACTTAAATAACTCCCTTCTTGCAGTGAATCTGTGTGAGGTTCAACATTTCGCTCGGTTCAAGGAGTCTTCACACGGACGTCTCCTCAATTCTGTAAAAACCAGCAAATCATTTTTCCCCATCTACAGATTGGCGACCACAATGGGAAATTAATCTCTCGGTTGCAATATCACAATTTCACAAGATGGCTGGTCTTAAGTCTGGGTTAGTTAAAGGTTCCAATACAAACGATGCTAGCACTAGCAACAACAACAATGAGGATATCCCAGAAACCATTCCGGCCTCTAACACTGATGGTGGTGATGTTACTCCTCCTTACGCTAACACGGAAGGTCATCCTCTGTTCGGCCGATACCCTGAGGAAGTTAGAGGAAACCCACCACCTACCATGGCTGATCTCATCAAAGTGCAAGAAACTCTTGCAAAGAATCAAACTGATATGGCTACAACACAGAAGGAGCTGTTTGATTATCTGAAGACTCCCACTGACAAGATGTCAGAGAAAACTCATGGGAAAGAAAAAGGAGAAATCCTCATATGTTGATCCTGAGGTGGTTCCAATTCATACGGTGGATGACGATGAAGTCCGAAAAGCCGCAGACGATCCATAAGCAAAGGAACGATCAAATTTCGTTATTCGGGAAGATTTGGAACGCCTTTTAGAGAACCGTGGAAAGGATAAGACATCACATGTCCATCGTCACCAGCCTCCATACCCTGCCGCTACGCAAAGGATTCCTCTTCCGAAAGGTTATACTTCTCCGACCTTCACTCTGTATGATGGAACTGGCAACGCTCGAGAACATGTCTTTCGTTTTCGGGAAGCCTTGGGGGAACACGAACACAACCATGTTGTTCACCTCAAGGAATTTTCAAAATCTTTGAAAGGCAGGGCATACACCTGGTACAACAACATCGCACCAGGGACTATCAATAATTGAGGAGAAATGATTAATGCCTTCTACAGGAAGTAATTCTTTGTGTCAGAACAAGTCACTCTCTCTGATCTTGGAAGAATGTTTCAAAGAGTCAGTGAAAATCCCTATGACTACGTGAAGAGATTCAGAGTCCAGGCCCTGGACTGCCATGATCCAAATGTCACGGAATAACAAATGGTGGACCTGTGCATCAATGGAATGATCCCGGTCTACAGAGCTTTACTGGAGAATCTTCGTTTCCAGACTTTCCCGGAGCTTCACGAAGCTGCGAAGAGATCGGCAACTACTGCACCTGCTCTATTGGAAAGAGCAAAATCTAGAAAGGATGAAGAATCGCGAGACACTTGAAGAAGCAGACGTCTGATCAACAAGCAGTACAACCTAAAACCCTCCACAAACGTTATTGCAGAATGGAGCAAACGGAAAGCCGAACCTCCGCATAAGCGTACCGCAACTCCTTCAAAAACACAAAAGAAGGATAAACAAGATGCACAAGCCTCTGACCAATGCACAGGAGTTCCTGATCAAGAAGCACCTAACTTTCTCTTTTCCATTGAAGAGGTGATCGAACTCCTGGATGTTTGGATCCAAGATGGAGCAATCAAGTTGCCATATGTCAAGAAAGAACCAACTGAAGAAGACATGGAAAGTCCTTGTTACTGCCGCTTCCACAGGTTAGTCAATCATCCCACAAGCAACTGCAGAGTTTTGAAGCGCATATTCAGGGAGAAGGTTGAATCAGGAGAGCTTCAACTGGGGACTGAAGGAGTACACAAGAATCCTCTCCCAATCAGAATCTTTACACTCTCTGAACAACATATCAAAGAGGCAGTTGAATCCTTGGTTGAACATGAATTGCTCTATCTGTCGAAGGCACAAAGGAGAGACATGTTCACAGCACTGAACCACATCGTGTCAAGAAGTCCATTCCGGAAATACTTCTTGAGCCTCCAGCCACAGACCAAGAGATGTACGATTGGGGACTGCTTACCACAGTCAATCTCAGAAGAAACGAATTCGGAAGAACGTTGATCGATGCTGGCAGCGCAACCAACAACATTCTACTGAATACCATCGGATCCACAGGCATCACTCGACGAGAAGCTACTCATTCTCCCATATCAATCAGAGACCTTGAAGGAACACTCGGAAATACTTATGGCTACATCATTCTCAAGGTGAACATAAGTTCAACCTGGACAGAGACCAAGTTTCACATAATCAGGAAGATTCAGGATATGACATGTCCTTCAGACGAGCGTGGATCCACGCTGAAAAATGGGTACTTAAAAAGCGCCTTTGGTTACACATCTCTCCAACGAAGAAAGTTCTGATCCATAAGATTTGGCGGACGTTACATCATCAGAGCACTTGGAGGAATTTCGAACTTTGACAAGGTTGAAACAAGAACCTACAAAAGATGCATAGACATTCATCAAAAGGTCCTGCACTCAGGCAAGTATCATTCCTCCCATGTCTATGTCATTTATTTCCTCACATGTTATTCTAGCATGGGGACTCAACTCTGCTATTGCAAGACGCTATAAGTGGGTAATCTCACTTCAGCGATATTTTACCAAGTGGTAGAATCTGACATTTCTCCGAATCAAGCATCTCACTGAGACATTCATACCGAGATGATATTCAAGCACGGAAAAGAACAATTTAGGCATTTCCCAATAGCCTTGCAGGAGTGTTCATGTGTGCCACGAAATCAGAAAGCTCTGATGTCTGCACAAGTGTTGAATACCACTACCGCGACTAAAGGAATGTTGCATCAACAGAAGATAGTTGGGATCCAAACGATCAAACCTAAGATATGCTCAAGGGATATGACGCTTCAACGCTCAAGCATCTAAGAAGCCTTCAAATTGTACTCCCAATCAAAGAGTACACCTCCTATAACGGCGCATCTAGCTTCAGCGCAAATATCTCGACGATGACACACTGATTCAACACCAGCGCAATCAAAGTGTAACTAAATTACAATCGCTAATTCTTCATTATCCCATGATAAGACTTCTGAAGCAGATCCAATATCATTCATTCATGGATGGCACAAACTCCTTCAACATACACTGGGGACTTGATCTTATTGGAATTTGCAATCTGATGTGATTCCATGAAACTTCATCAACGTAACCTCTCTACATCACAAGCCTTGCACGACCAAGGAACTTTCCTCCTCACATCCAGAATGGAGATTGCTGATGTTATCTGCCACAACAACATCGATTCCCTGACGAAGCCATTTTATAGTAAAGTCATATTCAGGAGAATTTGGGTTGAAATCCTAGAACATCTTCATCTTAAGAATGCTCAACTCACCAACTAGTTCGTGCATGTAAAGGCTCACTGGATGGAAGAGCAAAGACTATCATTTTCGGTCTCTGGAGCAACTCCAACCATAGTATCGGCATCAACAAGGATATGTGGAAGAACCCCATTCATGGTATCAGCATCAACAAGAATTTCTGGAGGAAATTCAATTGTGATCTCATCAGTCTCAGGCGCAACATCCGGCTTCATCAACTATCCATTCTCTGAAGCGTTACTCTATGGATCGTACTTCTTCAATCCCTAAGGATTCATGTCAAGATGTTTATACCTGAAAATATGAACGCCTTTCCAAAGCTTACACGACAGATGGGCACAAACCAAAGTCTTCTACAAGATGTTCTCATCGCCTCCACAAAAGAGATACAACACATTTCAGGCCATGGGTTTACAAAAACGTACCAATGAGTGAGGAATGGGACAATGCTTCCTCAATAAAAGATGTTCGTCTATGTCTCTGATACAACATACCAAAAGGGTGCATCAATCGGACATACGAGCTGAATGATACGGCCTTTACCGTGAGGTCTACGAAATCTGAAAAATTTGTAAGGGATTACAAATTGCAATGTGCACGCTTCGTTGGCTGACCTCTACAACTCCAAATTGAGTGATTCTTTTCTCATGTGATAACTCAGTCTCTTAGCTTCAAAAGTTGGGGTCAATCATCGAATTCCAGCGTCGTATGAGGTTCCCACAGTTTCCCGAGCATACAACATGCAATCAGCAATTCTTAGACGGGATTCATAACTTCCACAGTCGATCGGTGTCCACCAGGTCATTCTGCTAAGTCCTTCATCAAGGTACCTCCAAATTCGACCACCTAGGTCTTTACATCAATTTTTCTACCTGGAGCAATTGGTGAAGAATCTAGGGATGGGTCATACACCATTATCTTCGTATGGATGTCCTCTAACACATCCAAAATTCACAACAATTGAAGAAACGAGCAAGGAGATGTGGCCAAAACATTGGACAACATACAATCTGAAAAGTTCTGAAAATCTCCTGGAAGTTTACTGTTTCGCTTTTTCAGGCCCTAAACATGCTCAAAACTCAAAATTCTTCTTTGATAAAGCTTTGAAATTTTCTGAGGATGAAGAAACATGGGTAGATCACGAAAATCCGACATCGGACGAAGATTCTACAACATTTTCAATGAATAGATGACTTCTGAATTTTCTGATGACGAATTATGACGAAATTATTCATTCATCTACATCTGAATCAGAAGCTACGCCTTCCGCGCGAGATCAGACTTCATCTTCAGCCGCTAGTCTCATTTGCTGAAGCCGGCGGCGTTTTGCTGATAAGCTGCCAGCCTTTCATCTTCAGCTTTGCTTTTCAGTAATAACTCATCTCGTCCCTGCTTCTCTTCTGCATCCGTTAAGGCTAAGAAAGTGTTGATTTCACCACGGATGACTCCCAGATGATCGAAAGACATACAATGCATCATCTTTCCAGTGTCTCTGAAAGGTTGATTCACCTCGGCATGAACATCTGCAGAAGTCTTCATCTTTGACTTGATATTTCTGGAGTGTTCCCCGGAAGGGCCAGAAGAGTGGTTGTAACCAGAAGTCACCACTATCTGAGGCGAAATACATGGAGTCATGGATATACCAATAACAAACGCGTAACAAAATGGTAACAATCCAACTCTTACCTATTTATGATTTCACTCGATGTAGTGATTATAACGTCAGAATTTCGAAAACTTGCTCGTTCATTCAAACCTGCAAAGACGAGCAAAATTCATTATTCAAAATCATGACTTGATGTTCATAAAACCGTGAACAACTCACGTGAATTTTAACATCCACTGGTTTTTCAAAAATTGGACAGACGTCCATTTACAATTGTGAAAACTTACATACAGACATTATTTCACCATGTATAATTGTCTACTTTCAACAGTTGTCCAAAATCAAAACATTGGTTTTACAAAATATATATATTTAACGTGAAAATCACGTAAGTTTGAATATATATATTTGCTCCCTCGCGCGAGCATTTGTCTTTGAAGCGAGAGTATATTTTCAAAGATTTCTGAAAGCTCGAAGATAAAAAATTTCATGAAAGCTCATAAATAAAATTTTATTACTAACAAACGCACGTTTGTTCAAAAAAATTCTCTCGTACGATCATCCACCTTTGAAACGAGAGTGTATTCCACTTTGTGAAATCTCACATATTTAAAAAATAAATTTTGTTTTTCGTGAAAGCTCATAGACAAAAATTTTATCATTAGACTCAGGTCTATTTTGTTTGTTTCTTAAACTAACGAATGAACGAACGAACTAACGTCCACGCTAAAACGGATTCCTTTCTTGGGCCTGGATCCGTGAATCCTAAACCGACCAAGGTTCCGTCATCAAATCAGCGGTTCTACACCAATTTATGCTCGCTGGATGGCGCTCTATTATGCCACTGGGGTTTTCGCTTAAACCATGGTTTGCTCATTCAGTCGAAATCCGGTAACGTCTTATCTTATGACTAAGTTCAATTACTTATTTTATCTGTAACTGGAAAATCACCATTCAGTGCTGACTGAGGAACATGACTGTCCCTCACTAAGCAGGGGACTTAATGTAGATGGTGGATTTTCGACAAGGGTTAAATTTGTAAAACCCTAATTATACATGCTCCTGATCCGGCAATCGGACGAGTATTGAGACTCATGTCTCTCATTAAAGCGTGAAAGCTCATGCCATAAATCTCTGACTGAGAAGGCTGTCTCTCAGAGTATATGTAGATGTGTAGTCTCCCAGCTGAGGCCACGGGGCATCTCATGAATACTGAGCAATTTCAGTAATTATTTCTGCATAGAATCGAAAGATTGGACGGCTCCTAGACAGCATGCCTGCTAGTATAGAGCAACAACGTCTTCAGGATGCAACCAGGTTTTCCATGACTATACAAGAGGATATGACACTCCAGCAAGTTCATATTGCTCAACTCTCAGATAATTAATGCTCCTAGATAGGAATCCCTGCTAGTATAGAGCCATCAGTTAATTATCTCTAATCGCCTGAATATACAGCAATATTCTACGATTCTTTGTTATATTTCGTCATTTCAATTCGTGGTTCTTCCCAGCAGAATTCCACGGGTTAGTGATAAATATTCAACGAAACAGGCATCTGAGCATCGAATAAGCCCTCACTAAAATGGTACAAGTGTACTTAGCAATAATGCACAGACCAGCATTTGAATGCGCAAACGAGCATTTCAAAAATACGAATGAACGATGAACCTATGCAAAATAGGAAGGAAAAATAATAATAATAATAATAATAATAATAAAATAATAGCAAAGGCGCCTGGGACTGGGCTCACCAGCCGGCCGGTCATGCCGTGACCAGTCCCATGCCTAATTTTATATTTTATCATATTTTATTATTTTTTCCTGATCTCATGAAAATTCTCTCGTTCGAGCAAATCTCCTTCGATTCAAGGAAATTCTTTAATCTCATGATATTTCTTTATGTCAAGAAAATAATAAAATTAGGGAAAGGTGTCATGGGACCGAGCACTAGCCGGCCGGCCATGCCCTAGCCGTGGCCAGTCCCACACCTCACGTCCCCATTATTTAATTATTTCTCTCAATCCATGAAAATTCCATGATTTCATGAATTTTCCCTAAAACCATGAAAATTCCCTGATTTCATGAATTTTCCATAAACCAATGAAAAATATTATAAAATTAAGAAAACTCGTGGGATCGGTCCCTAGCCGGCCAGTCATGCCCTAGCCGGTCCCACATGCCTCTTATTCCATTATTGTTATTTGTTTTGTTTTCCTCATTCCATGAAAACTCCTTGATTTCAACAAAATACCTTGGTTTCAACAAATCTCTCTGATTTTACGAAAATTATCTAAAATCATGAAAATTACATAAAATTGGGAAGAGTTCCCCGGGACCGTGCCTGTTGGCCGGCCGGCCATGCCTTGGCCATTGGCGGTCCCACACTCCATCATTCCCTATTTTATTATTATTTTATTTCTCTCATCTCATGGAAGTTCCCTAACTTTATGAAACACTCCAATTTCATGGAATTTCCCTCAATTCAGAGAAAATACATAAAATTACATAAAACTGGGAAAGTGTGGGACCGTGCTTGTCAGCCGGCCGGCCAGGCCCTAGCCGTGGCCGGTCCCACACCTTTCAATTCCCTATTTATTTATTATTTTTCATCAACTCATGTATTTTTCATAGTTTCAGCAAAACCATGGATTCTGCATATTTTCTCAAAATGATGCTCGAACGCACACCAGAAAATATCGAAACCCTCAGGACTGAGACACGAACATCATGGTGACACGGGCACATCCCCTTGACCGACCAAGGGTGACCCTAACGCTTGCAAATGGCCGGTCCCACATGATTCTGAGTAGATTCGATTACTGATAATTTTATGTTGATTCCATGATCAACACTTTTATTTATTATGCTAGACCCAGCAGTCAGTATCTTAAATTAATATTTTATTTGGTCCTGCTACCAACAATTCACCAAACGAGCAATATTTGCTCAAACCGGCAATATTTGATCAAACTAGCAATATTCGCTCAGACTAGCAATATTTGCTCAAAACAGCAATATTTGCTCAGATTAAAGAATATTGGTTCAACTATCAATATTCAACAATTCAGCAACACAGTTTGCTCGCCTTAGGCTATCAACATGATAATACCTCGTCTCAGCAGACGTATTTAACTCATGAGTTTCAGAACATTTGCAAATCATGTTCAACTCAACAATACATGCACTCATCGTTCCATAAAGTCAGCAACTGACTCCACAATCACGAGACATCAATCGTGTCACATGGGGGGATATTAACTAGGGTTTTGGTATGGAGGTCTACGACACGTGTGTTCAACCCACGACGAGAATGTGATCAAGTCGTGCAATCAGTTGGAAGAGTCAGCAAAGTAGTGGGTGGAAAATTAACCAAGTCTCCGCACGATGAGCAACTGGTTTTAACACGATTTCCCACTTCCCCACTCTATGATTCCATCAACTGTCACACTTCGTGGGATCATGGTGTTTTTAATTTAGTAATATAAAAAGACCTCTGAATCATGATTGAAATAACAAGATTCGAACACTCGAACATTCGTCTAAACAAGCAATTTCTCAGCAACTTCATACAGACAATCTTTCGTCTACACGAACTCATCGTCTGAGCAATCACTCTCAATTGAGTAAAATTCAATCATTCAGAGCGTCCTTACGCTGAATTCACAACACACCTACAATCTCAGATCACCATTGATCTCACACATTTCTCAGCTTCCCTCCTACAGATCAACCCATCCTCTCTTGTGACCGAATTGACTCTGGAACGGCCACTGTTCTTGGTTTAGGCCGGAGTCCTACAGATTGATCTCTCGAACTTAAAGCACTCTCTTCTTGCAGTGCATCTGTGTGAGGTTCAACATTTCACTCGGTTCAAGGAGTCTTCACACAGACGTCTCCTCAATTCCGTAAAAACCAGCAAATCGTTTTTCCCCATCTACACCAATACACAATCAAGTAACAAGTTACATAGATTATGTCGATGTCACATTTATGAAGTTCAAAATATAAACGTTATATTTTGTAATCAAATATTCTTCCTCGACACTTTGATCATAATAAAATGACCAAGTCTAATACTAGAGTACCAAATATAACCTCGCATGTCATGTTTTCAATCTTAAACAACTTGAAATCAACGATAGGAATATGAACAAGTCAATTCAGTATTACTAACCTCAAGTGGAAGGATGATGTATTCATTATAACTGATACGTCTTCTCGATCTTCAGGTCTTTAAGGTAATACTTGTATGTCCCAACATTCCTAGACTTTCTAGTATAACCTAAACGAAGTTGACTCTAGTATGTATAATCAAGCGAGTCTAATTGAGTTTTGATACTAAAATATGACAACCAAACTTGACATACCAACGCTTGGTGGGTTCAACCGAGCAATGCTCTAACACCTTTCATATCACCAGGCTTAGTATTGCGATACAAGAGATGATTGTGGCCATACTTGATGAGGAAATTTGCATTCCATTCCTAGGATGCTCATACTTCCCATCAAAGCGTTCGACGTAGGCATGCACCAATGACGCATTGAACATGGCCAGGAAAGTAAGCTACAACAAGATGCAAGTCAGCGAAACTTGCATAAAACTAAAATGAGTATGGCACGAGCCTGATTGATGTACCCTTGGCACGAGCAAGACAAGTGCATGCTTTCAGCAATGCCTAAGATAGTAAAGAAGATAAAACTGGGCCAATATGGCTTATGCACAAGTTCAAGGCATGTTCTATGCCTAGAAAGGACTCATAGGCTAGTGACGTTTGAAATAATGCATCGGCATCAGCCTTAATGGCTTTAAACCCTTCGTAGAACAAAGGTAAGTTGGAACGGTGTGAAATATAAGTTAGTTGTATTATGCTCCACGAGCATGCTTACAAGGTCAAATGAACGTAAATTTTCCTAGTTTTAAGGCTTACTTAGTAACATCAGCGTGACGCATCGGGGAAATTATGGCATGCGTGTCCAGGCGCGCTAGGCGTGATTTTCTGTCACAGAACTGCACTTATCCCTCATGATAAAATTTATACATGACCAAAGCGAGGATATAACTGCAACTTTACATAATCACATTACAATAAATATTCACACAAGAAAAGAAACGCTTCGAGATCACGCCCTCTCAGACAAAGCCTTCAAGAACGACAAAAAGGATGCCCTGGCCTCAAGTGCATATGCTCACGAAAGTTCATTAGGAAAAGGTCAAGCCTCTATGCACCATTTATATAATAATCACGAAACAATCATGATTCTATTTTGAAAGGGGAAAATATCATTTTTGGATTCGATCCAAAATTTGCGACAAAGTCAAGTCCTTGAATGCTTAGACCTCGACATGTAAGTAAGACTCAATCCTAATTCATATGGTCGAAGCTCAGCTTATATGGACGAAGGTCAGTCTGTGATCTGCATGGATAAAATTTAAATCATATGTTCAAAACTAAATACGTATCTCTAAATCTCAGTTTGTATGCCCGATCCTCCATTATCATAGGCCTATATCAAGATCTAAGCCTCATGAGAAGGTCTCTTCTCAGCTATATATAAGCAAAATTTTGCTCGCCTCCTCATGAGTAAGCACCCTCTCAACCACATATGAGAGAGACTCTTGCATCCTCACGGGAAAGCATCTGCTCAGATACATATGAACTAAGCCTGGTCGCCTTAAAATGAGAAATCCATTGATCATCCACATATGAAAGAGTCTCCACTCGCCTCCTCATTAGTAGGTCTCTGCTCATCCATATATTAGAAAGGCTCTGCTCACCTTAAGAGTAAGTCTCACATCTCAACCTCTCGAGACTAGCTCTCATGAACAAGACTCAGTTGTCAGCCTTCCAAGATTCAATCATATCCTTGAGTCCTTGAACACGACTCCAAAAACAACATCTGCATGAGATACACTGTCTATGTCTACACATTGTTCTCATGATGCATCCACAACTGATTACATGAGCATGAGAGAGACTTAGTTCTCCAATAAGAACGACTCACGCCTCAGCATCACGAGCATGAATTAATCCGTACATGGGTCTCGTGACTGATTCCTGGTAAAAAAGATAGGGTACCAAGTAAACTACCAACTTTTTTGTTCGGCAACATGTATGGAAAAAACCTAATACAATTGCAAGTAGACCAACTTAATGATCCTTGAAAATATGTATGTAAAGTTTATATCTCTATCTCTTCTCAATCAGAAAGTCTAAACAATGAGTATGTGAACATGATTTTAAGAAGAGTGCTTGGACGATCTCAAAGATTAATATCCAAGATCAATCTAGTCATATCCAAATAATCCAATCAGAATTCTTCCAAGTATGAACCTTGTTATCTATCTTTCAAGGTATGAATTCTACAAGTACGGGTCTCGTAACCGATAAAAATTAATAGGGACATATCTACTAGAATTTAATATGTATTACTTATGTTATTCCTATTATAAAGATAAAAAATATAATGTGGAAAGGAAAAACACAAGACACCAGGAGTTTCTCTAACGAGGAAACCGCAACTGCAAAAAAACTTTGGGAACTTGTCCAGATCTGAAAACCGAAACATATTAAGCCGCACAGACACTAGCGTGCAAAATAGTAACCAAGAATCAAGCAGTAACGAGTGAAAAATATTTATAAGTAGACTATATTTTAGTTTCTTTACAAACCTC
The DNA here is from genome assembly GCF_003573695.1 of Papaver somniferum. Classification (NCBI taxonomy): domain Eukaryota; kingdom Viridiplantae; phylum Streptophyta; class Magnoliopsida; order Ranunculales; family Papaveraceae; genus Papaver; species Papaver somniferum. The sequence goes on along the minus strand of NC_039366.1, from coordinate 113,331,709 downwards.
TTTACAACGTAATAAAATCGATAAAAAAATTATATTATATCTTCACCCCAGGTCTTTCATTGTCAAAAGCATATTCTCAGTTTCATTAACATCATATAACCAATTAGAATACAAATTCAATAATCACTTGTGCATATATATAACAAATAGTTTTTCTTCAATTTTGAAATCATTTGAACTAATCAAGTTAATAAGTTTCTCGTTATATTTCTTCAGAGCTTGTTTTCAAATATATGATGATTAAACTTAGATGTGCTTTGTTCTTTTATGTACTACAAAGTTTTTCATGCTTGCGATTTAGCTAATTTTTCTGCATATGACATATAATAAATCATGCATTGTAGAAACAACATTAATAAACGTGATTATAAATCTAGTGACATAAAAACAAGTACCAAAGGCATTATTATGTTTTATTCATGAAACTAAAACATTTGGCTCTTAATTATTTTTTTGAAAAAAAAAAGATAAAAGATACGAAGAGCCAAGTATCTCAAACAAAGTAATAATTTGGAATAAAGTTCCTTATAGTCTTACTACTTCTGTGTTCATTATTAATGACCTTATGATCTTCATTTCTAGTTCAAATCAAATTTCAATATTCATAATTGGCATAACACGTGTTAAGGAACCCCCACCACTCTCCATCTACAAAGGAAATTTCAAATTTCCAGTGCCACTGTAGTACATTGGTAAAGTCACTGACCTGAGTTCGAAACTCGCCAGCACCAAATTATTTACCGATTGAAAAAGAAGGAAATTTCAAATTTGTATCAAAATATTTGTAAATAAAAACATTAAAAAAAAATCACGAACTTCGTTAGAGGTTGTTAGAGCACTGCTCGGTCGAACTCGCGAGCGTTGCTATCTCAAGCTTGTTAGTCAAGTTTTGGTGTCAAAACTATAAGTCTTGACTTCTAGTCTACTTATAGATATGTCTCGGATTAGGATAGAATGTGTAGTTGAGCTTTAGACTTCACGGTGTTCATCGATTGAAGGAGAAGATCTACTAAGGGGAGCTTGGAGGAACTTCATCAACAAAAGGTATGTGGAGACTTAAACTCATCTATCACTTAGAGGTCTATTATATTTTATCTCCTATTGAGACTAAGTCGTATAGCTATATAGACTTTACATTATACACATTTGATATTTGGAGCTGAGTTTAACTCGCTTATATCTTTCTCGAAATATGTGTTGGAAAGATTTTTGCTTTAAAACAATTAAAGCAAACTGGATATAGCATAGTATGCATACTCGTATACAAACTCGCTTATGTATTTCTCGAAACGATTAAATGGGAGTTTAGAACAATTAACCATTGTCTAGATATAGCACAGTATGCATACCCGTATGCAAACTTGTTAGAGAATTGCTCGGTCGAACTCGCATGCGTTGCTATCTCAAGCATGTTTGTCAATGTTAGTGATCAAAACTATAAGTCTTGATTTCTAGCCTACATAGCTAAAGGTCTCGGACTAGGATAGAAAGTGTAGTTGAGCTCAAGAACTCCATGGCAATCATAATACTAGACGAAGGACTACTCAAGGAACTGGTGGATCTTCATCGACTAAAAGGTATGTGGAGACTTGAATTTATCTGTCACTCAAAAGTCTATCTATTCTATCTCCTACTCTTGAGACAAAAGTCGTTTTGATATATACACTTTCATTATGCACATTTTCTATTTCGAGCCGAGTTTATCTCGCTTATCTATTTCTCTAAATATGTGTTGGTAAGCTTTCGCTTTAGCCGAATTCATCTTTACCTAGTGACGAAAGTCATGTTATGTTTCAATCGCTTTGAAAATTGCTCTGATGAAAAATGGTCTGTGAATAACGGCTATATCCGTCCTTTGAGAATGTTTCAATGATTGAAATGAGAGTTTAGATTACAGAACCATTGGTAGGATATAAACATTGTTGTGGAAACACATATATGTATAAGTCCTTATTCCTTGAACCAAAGTTTGCGAACTTTGTTGATCAAGAGAAATGGAAGTGGCGTGAGCCAAGTCTGCGAACTAAGTCCGCGAACTGGCGGAAGCCCGAGAATTTCTGCTGGAGTTTGTGAACTCCTTCCATGAGCTTAAGTCCGCGAACCCAGTCCGCGAACTTGAGCACGTTATATCTAAAACCGGTTGTTCTTGAACTAATGTTTATTTAAACTAAGGAATGCTTTTGCAAACCATGGTTATAAAGTTCATGAACCGATTCGAGTGAATCAAACCGTTTTTTCTTCGATTGTGTCTTGTGTAGTTACATAAGATCTAAGCAATTGAAGAACTCTCTAACTAGTTCATTTGAGTCATTTGAACTAGTTATGGTGAAGAAGAATATGGTTGATATGAAAGTAATCATATGGCTAACCATTTGGTTAACTATTGTTGAACCATCAAATGTTAATGTTTGGGAACGGTTCGTAAACCCAAAATTGGACATTTCATTTGTGTGTAACAAGCTAAGTTTTCGATCTAACAGTTGAGAAATATTAGCTTGAATCTAATCAGGTTTTCATCTAACGGTGAATATTGAATGCTTTGTTACTAAGATAACATTGATTGCAAACCCTGATTTGAAAGTGTATATAAGGGAGAACTCTAGCAACTGGGAAACATAATACCCACACCTTACATGTGATACTAGTTGCATAGCTAGAGCCGATTATCCTTTAACATTTGGTTTCTTCTTCTAAACCAGGTTAACGACTTAAAGACTTCATTGGGATTGTGAAGCCAGACCGATACTACTTTTCTTGTAGTTGTGTGATCTGATCTTGCATCTTCTATCGTACAAGTATAATTGAAATAATTGGCTTGAGATTTAATATCTCCGATAGGCAAGATAGACAAGTAATTACAAACAAACTTCGTCTCATCGTTTGTGATTCCACAATATCTTTTTTCGTTGCGTCGATTAAGATTATTGTGAGGTGATTGATAATACTAAGTTGTTCTTCAGGAATATAAGTCTGGTATTATTGATTGGTTCCTGTTCACCTTTATTTATCAAAAGACGGAACAAAACTCATAGGTATATTCGTGGGAGACGGATTTATCTATTATCGTAGACTTTTCTGTGTGATACAGATTTCGTTATTAAAGTCTTCGACTTTGGGTCGTAGCAACTCTTAGTTGTGGGTGAGATTATTTAAGGGAATCGAGTGCGCAGTATCCTGCTGGGATCAGAGGCGTAGGAGCATAACTGTACCTTGGATCAGTGTGAGATTGATTGGGGTTCAACTACAGTCTAGACCGAAGTTAATTTGGAGTAGGCTAGTGTCTGTAGCGGATTAATACAGTGTGTGTTCAATCTGGACTAGGTCCCGAGGTTTTTGTGCATTTGCGGTTTCCTCGTTAACAAAATTCTGGTGTCTGCGTTATTTCTATTCTACATTATATTTGTTTATATAATTGAAATATCACAGGTTGTGCTTTGTTCAATCAATTAGAATGTCCGACCTTTTGGTTGTTGATTTAAATTGATTGACACTTGGATTTTGGTCTTTGGTACCATCCAAGTTATCTTTCTTTGATAAAGACTCGCAGATTTCTATTTGCTTGAGTAAAGATAAAATCGAGAGATTGAGATATAAACTCTTTGATATACTTTTATCTAGATTGAGTCTGACTGTCTAGTTGATTCTCTAGAAAGTATATTGGAGTTTGTCCATACAGATTGCTAATCGAATTGTTGGGTGTGGTTGTTGTACCCCCGCTTTTTCAAAACTGTTGTAAGAAAGATTCAAGTCCGGGAAACAAGTATGCATACCCGTATGCGAACGGTTTTAACTGTTAAAAACCGGGAATTAAGTTTGCGTACCCATTTGCAAACTTTTTCACCTGAGGTCGGTCTGGAACGACAGTATGCGTACCCGTTTGCGAACTGTCGGAAGAGATCAGAGTCTGGAACTCTAGTTTGCGTACCCGTTTGCAAACTAAGTTGGTTTAAGTTCTAAAATCGGTTAAGTATGATTTCATACTCATGAACAAATACATTTATAAATTAAGGAATGCAATCTTTGCAAACCGTGGCTAAAATGTTCATGAACTGATTCTTTTGAATTAATCCGATTTTGCTTCAATTGTGTCTTGTATACTTCTATGAGAATATAAACAATTGAACAACTCTATGAGTAACATAATTAGATTCATATAGCTAACTATGGTTAACTATTGTTGAGCCAACTCAATATACACGTTTAGGTACGGTTACCCATATCTAAATGAATGTATATTTTATTTGTGTGTAACAAGCTAAGACCATCTAACAGTAGCGAGATATTGCTTTGGTTTTAAGCAAACTTAGCTTGAATCTTAAATTAGGTTTTCATCTGACGGTGAATATTGATTGCTTTGTTCCAAAGCTATCAAACCCTGATTTGAAGACTATATAAGGGAGAACTCTAGCAGCTAGGAAACCTAATCCCTACACCTCTTGTGTGATATTAGTTGCGACTAGAGTCGATTCTCCTTTGACCTATGTTTTTCCTAAAACCATTATAGGTTAACGACATGAAGACTTCATTGGGATTCTGAAGCCAGACCCAACTATTTTCTCTGTAGTTGTGTGTTCTGATCTTACTTGTTCTATCGTATTGAGTATTATCTTATCTATGATTTGCTCGAGATTTATCTCCGCTAGGTAAGATATAAAAAGTAATCACAAATCTCTTCGTCTCATTCTTTGTGATTCCACAATAACTTGTTCTACTGCCATATAGTTAAGTTATTGTGAGGTGATTGATATTTCTAGGTTGTTCTTTGGGAATATAAGATCGAATTATCAATTGGTTCCTGTTCACCTTGATTTATCAAAAGATAAAACAAAAACTTCATAGGTATTTCTGTGGGAGACAAATTTATCTATCAGAATAGACTTTTATGTGGGAGACAGATTTTTTTATCAAGTCTTCAACTTTGGATCGTAGCAACTCTTGGTTGTGGATGAGATCAGCTAAGGGAATCAAGTGCGTAGTATCCTGTTGGGATCAGAGATATAAGGAGCGCAACTGTACCTTAATCAGTGTGATATTGGTTTGGGCTCAACTACATTCCAATCCGAAGTTAACTTGTAGCAGGCTAGTGTATGTAGCGGCTTAATACAGTGTGGTGTTCAAATCTGGACTAGGTCCCGGGGTTTTTCTGCATTTGCGGTTTCCTCGTTAACAAAACTTCTGGTGTCTGTATTATTTCTTTTCCGCATTATATTTTTATATAATTGAAATATCACAGGTTGTACGTAGTTCAATCAATTGGTAAATCCGACCTTTGGTTGTTGATTGAAATTGATTGACACTTGAACATTGGTTTTTGATATCGTTCAAGTTGTTTCTCATATCAATCGGGTGTGGTTGTTAGACCCCCGTTTTTTCAAAGGTGAAGATAAGAGCTCCCACATTATCAAAACTAGTTACTCCATGAAAGTTGTTAATCTGGATAACATCTAAGTATCTGCATGGATCTTTATATAAACATAATTTAATTATATGAGATAAACTTGAAACCCTGACCTTAGGGCATGCAGCTTCCTTACAACAAACATATATGGTATATAATGATGGATAGATAAAACTTGATCGATAGACTACAACCTTCTTGGATATGGGAGTATGATTTCTATAATCTTCACAGTTTGTGATTTTAATAAGAGGTCCATCAATTGTACCATCTCTATGGGATAACTTATTAAACATGATATGCGTATCTTGAAATTTTTAATACCTATATAGAAACTAGAAAATCTCCTCCTTCTTGAAAAAAATTATAAAAAAAATTTCCACTTAAATGATCAGTTTTGGTCAAAAATTGAATTACATAATGCATCAATAAAACATCTTATAAAATTCTCAAACATTTTATTTTGTTAGATTTTATTGCAAACTAGTAAGATTTGAGAGTCAGCATGCTTTGATGAGTTGGGTAAGCTCAAATTTATGTTGTCAAAACTTCTTAGAAAGCTTAGACGAAAAATCAACAAGGCCATACTCATCGCGACCAACTCATTAACGTCATAAAATCATGTTAAATTTCAAAGCATATAACATATGGAAATAACATTCAATGTTAAAGCCAACTTATTATAATATTTTGGTATCCTATATAGACATTCCATCAACAACACATCTATTGTAGTAGCGCAATGATCAAATTAAATAATTTTCTAAACTCGGTTTTGTTAATAACAAAAATATTTTGAAACTCAAATCTTTCTCATTTCGGAAGTATAGTCATGAACATCTTTACCAAGATCGTTTTAACCGAAGTAAATTTTAATAGATACCGAGAATATTTTTCTTTTAAATGTTTGAAAGCAACTTGTGAACAATAACCTATCAACACAAACATGGTTCAAAGTACAAATATATACCCACCTCCGACCTTATTCTCAAATGAAATTAACTTGTTAGCTTGAGAAATTTTTTTAATATCGTTTTTTATTCTTGCCATATAACTCGGTTTAACACAAGCATAACAAATAATACCATGATTTTTTTTCATTTCTTGATTGGGTTGATATTGATTATTTTTTTTACTAGGTTTCGCATTCTTTGCATTTTGATTTGGTTTCAAAATCCATCTCATAAGTTACAAACTTATGTGAATCTCGTAAGTTAAATAATTTATTATTATCATGCTTCCGTGTGCATAATTCTATGATTGAACAATCACTTTTTCCAATCAACAAAACACATTTAATTGTAAACTTCAACAACTATTAAAAGCTCATCAAATACACCTATGTCTCTTCGAAATTAAGTTCCTGCAGTAACAAAGTTCTGAAACTATGCATTTTTCAGTTTTATGTTGTTTAAATCGACAACCCATTTTTTGGAAATTGGAAATTGGTAAATTATGTTATGTCTTAGTTGACTCTAAGCCGATAATAATATGGCTCATCCTTAATTTGTATTTTCTTTTACCAAAGATGGGGCGTTCATGATATCTGATACCAGTCACTGATTAATCTAGATGATTATCACAACATATGATCTATCTGGTCTAGAGGATTTTAAAATTTCTTGTCTAATATGTACTTATCAGTCAGTTTTATATTCATAAACTGACGATGATGATGTATGTTTGCTTTTCAGGTGTGCGCCCGTCATTCCTACTGTTTTGGTCAATGGATGTGAAGGTCTTTCTAATGGAAGCATGTCTTCCACCCCCGCTCATAATCTGAGGGACCTTGCAAGGAATATTCATCGTAAACTGAATAATGAACCACTAAAACCGATGACGCCATGGTACCGAGGGTACAATGGGATCAACTAGAAGACAAAATTTAAGAGTTCCTACAGTAGTACAGGTATCATACGCAAAATAGATGATACTACACTTAGGATATCTGAGCTTCATATGCTAACATGGATTCATGACTACATTGATTTTCTTGTATCGGTGCTGACAATAAATTGGAAAGCAAAGAATCATTTTATTGAGGTAGGTTAATCTTTAAGGTTGTGGGCATAGAACTTTGACTCCTTTTGAGAGCCGTATTGGGATCTTCCTAATTGGTACAACATTTTTGGGAGGAAAATGAAGGCCGAAGTACACAATTTGTAGTGAGAATTACCAATGATAATATGAAGATTGCATAAATAGAAGGGTTTACTTAAGAAGTTCAGTCTTACAAAAGTTATTGACATGAATAACTTGCAACTTTTTGATGTAAAAGGCGTACTAAAGAAGTAAAATGATGTAGATCAGAGTATGTTTAATTTGAGTGCAAATTAGTGCACCCCCTAAAAACCGGGGTGCACGTTTCAGCAGATTCTATTGATCCGAATTTTGTTAAGCGGTTTTCAAATTCCTTGTAAATCTCCGATAAAACATCTTTCTTGTTTTCTCTTTTCGTGTTCCCAAATACTTTTTTGGACTTCTACTAAACCTAAAACGCACATATAATTTCATTAAATTCGTTTGACAATCTGATAGATGTATAAGCATGTGATTGAAAATAATAAATAATACTGTGGATTTACCTCTCTGTTCTCGTTAAAGATTGGATGTCAGAGAAGATATCAGTTTCTTCACACGTATAAGAGATTTTCTTTTAAAAATATCGTACAATTTTGAATGTATTTGTTCAGTAATCTGGATGTTTTCGTGATTAAGGTTATTGTTATTCTTCCTAATTTAAATTTCTAATTAAAACGATCATATACAAGTTTCATAGTTGGATAAACCTATTGTTCTTCTTACTTGATTAATTACATAAACGAAACTTATGTTGTTTAAGGTGCCTAAAATTTCACTGTGGCTCCTACAAACAAAAGTAATTTCTGAAACACATGTAGCCTTAACAACATATATTCATAAAGAAAATCAAAAAATATTCAGGTTGATTTAGTTCATATTTATGATTATAGAAAGTGAATATGAAAAAAAAAAAGTAAAAACGAACAGAGAGAGAAAAAGACGGAAACACGAAAACCATCTAATAAAATTTGGACCAATAGAATTGGTTGGAACGTGTACCCAGTTTTTAGGGGGTGCACAAATTTGAACTCGTTTAATTTATAATTAACTTGTGATTCAAATATATATATATATATATATATATATATGTATGTTTGTAGTTTTAAATGAATTCTTTGAAGTAAGGTTATAAAACTAAGGTAAAGTTACTCGATGGTGAAGATGATTCTTTTTCTTCTTTGCATATCGACTGAAGATGAAGATTTCTCCTTCTTATTTCCATCTCCTTATTCGTTAAAACAAAAATGAAAATGAAAAAATCCAGAAACAAGTTGAGTTCGTGTAGAGATCACTGTTACTTGCGATAATCTTGAATCTACTGCTCTGACATCGTTTGAATATGAGAAACTAGAAAAATTATATTTTTGACATTTTTATTCCTCTGTATCTTTATCATAAAGCTCCTCCATAACCCTAAAACAAGAAAGAGAAACAAAGATGCTTTTGAGTTCTGAATATGCAGTACATTCATTTCTTATGAATGGGTTTGTTCAATTTAATGTCTTTTCCATAATTAAATCGTTCAGTTTTTCAATTTGGGTTTCTGATTTGCGGTTTGGGATTTGTTATTTAAAAAAGAAAAAAACTTAAAGTATAACTGCTTGAGTTAATAGAGTTAAAAATTAGGTGAATCAATTGAGTGTAAATTCAATTTAATATTTGAACTTTTATTTGGTTACTTTTGATGATCACCATATACCTTGTTTTTGTTGGTTGATAGTGAGTGTTGTTGTTGTTGTAGGTGGTGGTTATTGTTGGGGGTGTATTTTTAGAAACACCTTTGTTTCGGGTACCAAAGCAAATTCTGTTCATATCTGTTAATGGTGATAACCAAAGAAAACAGTATCAAAGAGATATGTTTGATGAACGGGTGATCGAATTTTATATAGTGGTAAATAGAGTTGTCATTCACTCGGACTTGATGAATTGATTTTAAGAATTAATAAACTAAAAGAAAAGAAAAAATATACACAAAATATTGTCACATGATGAAGAGTGTTACTAGGACTAGGATTTCGTCGAATTCATAACATAGGGTTCAATTTATTTATTCTCAAGAATTAAAGCTCAATGAATAAAATTAACATGGACTCTGATTTTGCCAAGGTAGATTCTCGAAAGATTAGTTGTAAATCCTAAGCATGATGTATCAAAACATTTAAGCTAAGCATACCTCATCAAATTAAATGACAACCAATTAATTCAAATCATATTTCAATTAAAATTAATGCAAAAGTCTTAAAAAGAATTAAATAATTTTACCCATGTATGAAATTCGTCTTCCTCCGTCATCCCAGTGTTGGGGTTTAGCTCATCACGTCGAAAACACACTTAAAATATTTATTCATGGCTCAAAAAGTGTTTACAAGATGATGAAATGTAATGAGAAGAATAAAACAATGATTTTGCTCCCCCAAAACTCCCCTCTCTCGATCCATCTGTTTGGTCCTACTAGCACCCTATTTATACACAATAACCCATTACTCAAACATCTTTTCAAAATCTTCTTCCATAACTCCATCAGATCTTCTCTTTAATGAAAGATATCTCATGAATAATTTCTTTCTCCGTTATCACAAATCTTCTTTATTTGCTAGAATAAAATCCTAGGGATATTATCTTTTTTTATTTTTTAAATAAAACCCCAGATTTTCTTTCACCTTTTCAATAAAAACCAACTCATAAATATATTATCTCTTTTACCTTCAAGATATGAAAACTTTATGTATAATAGGAAATAAGATATCTTTGCCTCGAATCTTTAAAATATCCCATAAATTCCGTGAATTTGTTTCAAAATGAAGAAGGAGAGGGTGCCTCTATCCATTTGTTGGGTGCCTTTAAAAAGATTGGTTCTCTTATCTGAAATGAGGATGCCTTTAACACTTTTAAGCCAATTCTTCCAAAAATGTTTATTCCCCAAAAATACCTACAAACACAAAAAACACTGTAAATAAATACGAAATCGAGTGCCAACAATATATAGTATTGAGATCAATTTAGACACAAAAATGTGTCTATCAAATACCCCCATACTTATTATTTGCTAGTCCTCGAGCAAATCTAATATAGAAAAATAAAATGACTACACTTAGCACGTGCAGCAAGACGTTAAACCGCTAGGTGGCCCTACTAGCGAAGTGTTGTCTCCGGAGGGTTTACCAGAGGTGTACCCACAAAACCTTTACTCCAGACCCTAGATATCTACGCAGAACCTTGGAAGGCACTAAAGAATCTCCTTGGTTGGCAACTCTCATTGACTACAGGAGGAAGTACCCTGATGCGAAATTCCAATTGCTGTACACGAGTTTGCATTCAAGCATACTAAAATTTGTATAAGTGACAGAGCTCTACTCAGATAGTTTCTGTACATCATAACCGGAGTCAACCAATCACATGGAAAGATTAAGAAGATGGATGTAGAGAAAAACGTAGATGGTTTTGATGTAGACTAAGGTGAACCTATCCTAATGGACTGAGATATCGGTCTGACTAATATCAACACAGCTGGCATATACAAGGGAACCAGCGGGTGATAATCCTAACTCTAGGTCAACACAGCTGGCATATAAAAGGGCACCAGTGGTCGACTTTATTGAATTTATTCCGGTTGGTCTGATGGTCTGGTCTCAAATTATTTTTTTTCATTTTTTTTTTCATTTTTTCATTTTTTTTTTGTATCTCAATCACTCTATTTCACCCAATCACTTATAAGAAAACAAAAACAGAAGGTGAAAAGGATTCAACGAGATATGGCGAAACTACCATGTTTCTTTTTAATTCTAACACCTGAGCTCTGTGCTTTTATAAATAGACTCTTTAGATGTTTCCATCTAATCAGATTGGTTCCTTAACTCCTACAACCAAGATGTTCCCATCCACTTAGATTGGTTAGTCCCAACCTTAATAAGCATAGATTTCTAGGCTCTGGAGTTTATTTATTGCAACTAAAAAGTTTCTCCCATACCCCCAAACTTAAATCTAACATTGTCCTCAATGTTCTAAAGATAAAATTAAAAACATGAACAAGGAGAAACTATTACCACCTGAAGCAAAAGAGATAAGGAAAGATATTACCGTGTCGCAAGAATATTGGGTTACCTCCCAAAAAGTGTTAAGTTTAAAGTCTTCAGCCAGACTAAGAAAGGATTAGTCGCCTTATGGAATCATAGAGTAATAGCCGGAATAACTGCGGATCACCAAAACCAAATAGGGCTATCACAAGTAAAAGGAATCTGCAACATGCCAAGAAAAATAGCAAATAAAGCACACCCTTGTCTAGATTCATGTTTAAGACAACTACATCTAGTTGTGGTTCAGGTTCGGGTTCTATAACTGGGTCTAGATAAATATATTCATGGGCTGGAGTTCCTCAAAGGTCGGATCCTGAAGATCAAGTTGTAGAGTCTGAAAATACTCAACTAAGAACTTAGAAGCACATAATAATAACCTGAATAATTGGGGATCCTCTAAGTCAATCATATTTGACTCATACTGTTGACCATAATAATGGTCATTCTTAAGAAAATGTGTCGACCCTAATATCCTAAAGTAATTAGGTTTAGTCTCAAAACTTAGTAACTGACACATGTGAAACTTATATGTTCCCACAATTGGAAGGAAATTTTTTGGTGGGAAAACAAAGTCAATTTTGGTATCATAGCCTGGGCTAACCACATTAACTAGAGGATGTGTTTCTAGCAACTGAACTTCTTCCTGGACATTATTAGGTTCGGGAGAGCTAGCATGAAGGTAATCTGGCACAATGGTTAAGGCACAAATATCAAGTCCCAAGTGAGGGACCTTTCTAAGAGTTAAAGCATATGGAGAATGATAATCACCCCCAAACTTAGAGTTTTCAGTGTCTCTAGAAAGACTAGTCACAACTTCCCTAATTTCAAGGTCATTATATTCCTGAAAATGGTCAATTGATTTTTCTAAGTCTGGTTCATCCTCACTCATCTCTACGAGTTCATTTTCTTTGTCTAAGACTAATGTTTCTAAATCGCTAGACTCTAAAACAATATTCTCAAAAGAAACTCGTTCCTCTAAACCATTATTAGCATCGTAATCAAAAGGAAATACTACATCGTCTAAAACAGGGGTATCTCTATTCAAATCCTCGTCCTTTTGAATAGGTGCATAATTATTAAAATTATTTGGATTTTAACTAGAAATAATATTATCGTTATAAAGCTCAATTGGAGTAACAAATTCCTGATCACTATGCCTATATGTGTCCGATTCTTCATCAACACTATTCTCATCATAATCATCATTATAATAACATGAAAATGGTTGAACCTTATCTAAACAAGTAGTGTTACCAATTATAACCTCGTCATCTTGATTATGTGAATATCTATCTTCATGTTCAAGGGTACTACCGGAAACACTATATTGGAAATTAAGATTATTTCGAGCAGTTCTTTACTGGGCCTCTAACAAAATTTTCTGAGTCGACTCACATGACTTCCTGATTTTATCTAGGAAAGAAGGTTCACATGTTGCATTGCTTTCGTCCATGACTAAGTTATTTATTTCTGCTAACTTACGTGTCGACTCAGTTAACTTACGTGTCGACTCTAGTAAAGAGGAATTATCAGAATTTTGCTCCTATGACCGGTGGGTATGTGGATAGTAATTGGGCTCACAATGGTATGTACCATAACCTTCAAAAGTTTCGCGTTCCCAATCACTATTCACACTATGGTCATAAAAAGGATAATGTCCACGCTGCTCAGTTGGATACTCATTGTATTGGCTATTATAATACCAGTTCGACATCCTAACTGCAAGGGAATTCTAAACAAACACAAAGAAGGCTGACTCGACCACAACAAGCCTATTTTATCTAGCAAACAAAAAGCATGAAGGCTCCACTTAGATTGTTTCTATACCATCTTCTAATCCTTCGAAAGGGAATTCGTTACAATTTAAGCAAACCCCTCTGGAATCAATCCGAGTCGAAGTAAGTTGAATAGAGGCGAGGGAAGCTCAGTGGAGCTTTGACACCCAAGGCCTCACGGTATTACAAGGCGGCGCAGTCACGCATTCAACTCACATAAACCATCATGAACTTTGAAGTATGCTTAAAAGAGTAACCAATATTTTTCGAATGACTTTCCTATTAAGCTCGTTACCCTATCGGTCTCGTTCTAGTCAATATTTTAAGCTTAGGTTCGCGTAGGTTACGTGTTCCTAAGGCGGGCAAGAAGGAAACGGTGATGAAATCCGAGTCCTTATCTTGATTTGGCCAGGCCTTGCCCTTTACTAGAAAATTAAATCCGATTTCAGGTCCTCAACATATATGCATACAAAATCATCCAGTAAACCCGCTGACAGGGGATTCGCGGGTGTTTAGAATTCTTACCTCCCGTTCCAGACGGGGGATGAACCGTTGAAGTCGACTCGGGCCACGACTCCTATGTCATGTACGAACCCGAGGGGCCGAGGCGATATCGTAATCGTCGTCCTTCTCTGCAAACAGTTTATTTAAAACTACCCTTCCGTAGGGTTTTTTAAAAATAGAATAAAGTCCAATGTCCAAAAATAAAGTCCAAAAAGAAAAAAAAAGGTCCAAAAAAAATTTACAAAAATATAACCCTAATTACAGTTTCTAAAAAAATAAAATAAAATTATTTACAAAATCTTCTTCTTCACTCCTTTTAGATTTCTCTTTTCTTTCCTTTTTGGAATTTGCCTTTCTTTTCAGCACTTTCTCTTTTTCTTAAACTTAGCTCCAAATCTGAAAGCAAACAAAAATACCAAAACGCGTAAAAAAGAACAAATAAAATAAAACCTAAAAACAAATCTATAAACAAATCCGCGTCGGCGGCGCCAAAAATTGATCGAATTTTATATAGTGGTGAATAGAGTTGTCGTTCACTCGGACTTGATGAATTGATTTTAAGAATTAATAAACTAAAAGAAAAGAAAAATATACACAAAATATTGTCACATGATGAAGAGTGTTACTGGGACTAGGATTTCGTCGAATTCATAACATAGGGTTCAATTTATTTATTCTCAACAATTAAAGCTCAATGAATAAAATTAACATGGACTCTGGTTTTGCCAAGGTAGATTCTCAAAAGATTAGTTGTAAATTCTAAGCATGATGTATCAAAACATTTAATCTAAGCATACCTCATCAAATTAAATGACAACCAATTAATTCAAATAATATTTCAATTAAAATTAATGCAAAAGTCTTAAAAACCATGTATGAAATTCGTCTTCCTCCGTCGTCCTAGTGTTGGGGTTTAGCTCATCACATTGAAAACACACTTAAAATATTTATTCATGGCTCAAAAAGTGTTTACAAGATGATGAAATGTAATGAGAAGAATAAAACAATGATTTTGCTCTCCCAAAACTCCCCTCTTTCAAACATCTTTTCAAAATCTTCTTCCATAACTCCATCAGATCTTCTCTTTAATGAAAGATATCTCATGAATAATTTCTTTCTCCGTTATCACAAATCTTCTTTATTTGCTAGAATAAAATCCTAGGGATATTATCTTTTTTTATTTTTTAAATAAAACCCCAGATTTTCTTTCTCCTTTTCAATAAAAACCAACTCATAAATATATTATCTCTTTTACCTTCAAGATATGGAAACTTTATGTATAATAGGCAAGAATATATCTTTGCCTCGAATCTTTAAAATATCCCATAAATTCCGTGAATTTGTTTCAAAATGAAGAAGGAGAGGGTGCCTCTATCCATTTGTTGGGTGCCTTTAACAAGATTGGTGCTCTTATCTGAAATGAGGATGCCTTTAACACTTTTAAGCCAATTCTTCCAAAAATGTTTATTCCCCAAAAATACCTACAAACACAAAAAACACCTTAAATAAATACGAAATCGAGTGCCAATAATATATAGTATTAAGATCAATTTAGACACAAAAATGTGTCTATCAACGGGCGAGGAAGGAACGAAGGAGAAAAAGAATACTGTCTCATCTTTTCCACTAAGGTTAAAACCGTAATTTTTAATGCATACAATATCTCATCAAAGGTGATATTGACTAGCCAGTTTTGCGAAATCAACTATTTGGACGAAAATATAGACGATGAAGCATTTTCCCATAACTTTCAAATGGCGGGGCATTTTCCTGAAGGGCATCCCAAAATGGGGAATTTCTCAATTATACCATTTATAATAGGGATCATAATGCTCCTTACAATGTTATCAAGACGAAAGATAACATGCCAACTTTTTCAGGTGATTCCCTTAGTTTGGAAATTTAGCATCTTCACCAAGAAGAGATATTTTATAGGTATTGTTTTACCCTAAAGTTCCATCGTCGTGCTTCCAACCAACATATAACAATTAAACACAAGTTCAAAGTTGAACTCTCCCCCATTTTACGTCATTTCCGAAGAGGACAACAAAAGCGACTTTCTCAAAGATAAAAGGATTTTTCTTAGATTTTAGCTAAATCCACATACTACAATAGATCATCAAAAGTTTCTCATTAGATCATATTTTTAAATTTTTTTTGAATTATCTCATTGTCATCAAATAATATTTGATATACAATCATGAAGATGATGTATTGCTATCATCTTACTAAGATACAAACTTGTAATAACAAGATTTGATTTATCCTTGGATTTTGATTCATTAGGAAAGTGAAAAGACAAGGGTACCCAAATATACCTAAATCTAAAACTTTTCCACCTATAAGTCCTTTCTCCGAAAGTGATTGTCTATGGACTGAGTCGAGACAATACAACGAATCGATTCACACTTCGTGTGATCGTCTATGGATACGAGATCGACACAATATGACAACGAAGTATGATTACTTGATAATAGGTTCGGACTTAACTAAACACTATAGGATTGCTATCAAGTAATTAGGAATTAACGTTTGTGTATTTTACTTCTAATTATAATAAAAACAATTATAATTGCGGAAATAGAAAAGTAAAAGACACGGCAAGATTTTGTTAACCATGAAACCGCAAATGCATAAAAACCCCGGGACCTTGTACATAATTGAATACTCTAAAAATTAAGCCGCTATAAAAAATATAAACCAACTTCGTATGGTTGAGACCAAGCAACTAAACCTATAGTTCACCTAGTTCCCTCAGTATCCCTGCGCCTCCAACTTGCAATAAGTCACGCACTTGGAAGAATTCCTTTGGTTCGTATTCCAAACAGTAAAGGAACAACAAATCTGTTCGATAACAACTCTTTTCAAACAACGTGATATTGAAAAAAGGCTCTTCCGTTTAACCAATAAACTCCTTTGTCGGGTTCTTAGATCAATCTATTCAACAACTACCAACGTAATTGTTCAAACTATGCAATCAATAATAGGATCTGATCAAGATACTAAATATTGATGCAGATATACATGAAAAAGTGGGGGTACAACAACCACACCCAATATTTCGCGTAGCAATCTGTATGGAAAAACTCCAATATACTTTCTAGAGAATCAACTAGACAGTCAGACTCAATCGAGATAAAAAGTATATCAAAGAGTTTATATCTCTATCTCTCGATTTGACATATACTCAAGCAAATAGAAATCTGCGAGTCTTTATCAAATACTAGAGAGATAAATTGGATGGTACCAAAGACCAATATCCAAGTGTCAATCAATTTAAATCAACAACCAAAAGGTCGGATATTCTAATTGATTGAACAACGCACAACCTGTGATATTTCAATTATATAAATAAATATAATGCGGAAAAGAAATAACACAGACACCAGAATTTTGTTAACGAGGAAACCGCAAATGCAGAAAAACCCCGGGACCTAGTTAAGTTTGAACACACACTGTATTAAGCCGCTACAGACACTAGCCTACTCCAAATTAACTTCGGTCTGGACTGTAGTTGAACCCCAATCAATCTCACACTGATCCAAGGTACAGTTATGCTCCTACGTCTCTGATCCCAGCAGGATACTACGTACTTGATTCCCTTAGCTGATCTCACCCACAACTAAGATTTGCTACGACCCAAAGTCGAAGACTTTAATAAACAAATCTGTATCACACAGAAAAGTCTATGGTAGTAGATAAATCCGTCTCCCACGAATATACCTACGAGTTTTGTTCCGTCTTTTGATAAATCAAGGTGAACAGGAACCAATTGATAAACCGGACTTATATTCCCGAAGAACATCCTAATATTATCAATCACCTCACAATAATCTTAATCGATGCAGCTAAAAAAGATATTGTGGAATCACAAACGATGAGACGAAGTGTTTGTGATTACTTTTATACCTTGCCTATCGGAGATATCAATCTCAAGACAATTATTACAATTGTACTCGTATGATAGAAACAACAAGATCAGAACACACAACTACGAGAAAGTAGTATCGGTCTGGCTTCACAATCCCAATGAAGTCTTTAAGTCGTTAACCTGGTTTAGAAGAAGAAACCAAAGGTTAAAGGAGAATCGACTCTAGCTTAGCACAACTAGTATCACACAGAAGGTGCGGGGATTAGGTTTCCCAGTTGCTGGAGTTCTCCCTTATATAGTCTTTCAAATCAGGGTTTGCAATCAATGTTAGCTTGGTAACAAAGCACTCAATATTCACCGTTAGATGAAAACCTGATTTTTATATTCAAGCTAATATCTTTCAACCGTTAGATCGAAAACTAGCTTGTTAAACGCAAATGAAATGCACGTTTCTAGGCTTGTGTAACCATACCCAAACTTGTACATTTGTTGGTTCAACAATAGTCAACCAAATGGTTAGCCATATGATCACTTTCATATCAACCATATTCTTCTTCACCATAACTAGTTCAAGTGACTCAAATGAACTAGTTAGAGAGTTGTTCAATTGCAAGGAAATCTTATTTAACTACACGAGACATAATCAAAGAAAAAACGATTTGATTCACTCGAATCGGTTCATGAACTATATAGCCACGGTTTGCAATTTGCATTCCTTAGTTTATATAAGAATAAGTTCACAAATATCGTTTTTAGATATAACCTACTCAAGTTCGCGGACTGGGTTCACGGACTTAAGTACCCGGACGGAGTTCACAAACTCCAACAGAAATTCTTGGGACGAGAACTTCCGCCAGCGTGCGGACTGAGTTCGTGGACTTGGCTCACGCCACCATGCCGGTTCTCTTGATCAACAAAGTTCGCAAACTTCGGTTCAAGGAATAAGGACTTATACATATATGTGTTTCCACAACAATGCTTATATCCTTCAATGGCTATATAATCTAGACTCTCATTTCAATCATTGAAACATTCTTAGAGGACGTTGATATTTTATAGTTGTTATTCACAATTTATTTTTCATCAAAGTAAGCAATTTTCAAAGTGATTGAAACTTTTCATGACTTTCGTCACTAGGTAAAGATGAACTTGGTTAAAGTGAAAGTTTACCAACACATATTTCGAGAAATAGATAGGTGAGATAAACTCGGCTCGAAATAGTAAATGTGTATAATCTAAGTCTATATAGCAAAACGACTTTTGTCTCAAGATAGGAGATAAATAGACTTTTTAGTGATAGATAAGTTCAAGCCTCCACATACCTTTTAGTCGATGAAGATCCACCGGTTCCTTGAGTAGTCCTTTGTCTTGTATGATGATTGCCATGGAGTTCTTGAGCTCAACTACACTTTCTATCGTAGTCCGAGACCTTAGCTATAGTAGACTAGAAATCAAGACTTATAGTTTTGATCACTAACATTGACAAACATGCTTGAGATATCAACGCATGCGAGTTCGACCGAGCAATGCTCTAACAATCTCCCCCTTTGTCAATTTTAGTGACAAAACTATCAATACATATGGAATACAAAAAATAAATAAAATAACTTTTGCAGCTCCTATTCCATATGCCTAATCTTCAACATTACTCGAAATCTTCGTCACTTCCAAGTACTCAATGATCCCAAAGGTTGTAATTTCAACATCATCGTTGTTGAAAATCCGTAGCTATAACAACGAGAAAACAAGAGTTCTCAATCATTGTTATACGGTGTCATAGTATCATTACACAACGTCAAAGTTCAATTGTATCACAACTTCAACAACAATACTATAGTGATATGTATCACTCCCCCTTAGTCAATACTCCATCTCGCATGGAAACCACTCCCCCTTACATAATGATCCGAAAACCATATGTCTTTGTAGTGTGAACTACATATTAATTCTCCCCCTTTTTGTCAATAAAATTGGCAAAGGTACAAGAACGGGATCCTAATGAAATTTCCGAAAGAGACATTTCTTGACCAAAAGAAAGCAAAAATATATCATCTTATTTAGATGCAATCATAAAGCCGAAGATAAATGCATTCATCAAGGAGTTTGTAAAGATACAAGATAACCCCTATAATATTCCACAGCCGCACTCCCCACAAAGATTTGGCAATTAAGCATAAGTTCAATTAAGAACTCTCCCCCATAAAATGTCATTCCCGAAAGAACAACAAGAGCGACCTTAATTTCGAAAAAAAAAAGAAGGATTTATTTGGACATAACAAATCACATACAAGTATGAATTTGAATCCAAAATACTCAATTAAATTAACCACAAGAGAACCCATGATTAATTCAATCGAAAATGCTCAAGATAAGTGAACTTATGGAGACTCAAAAAAATACAATTAGATTAATCACAAGAGAACTCATAATTAATCTAATCGAAATACACAACCAAACTAATCACAAAAGTAATCAATTTAATTGGTCATGGTCATCATAAGAAGACTTACGGAGCAACAACTAAATAACCAAACAAGATGATTAATTTAGTTGAAAATGCTCGACATAAAGTATCTCGCGGAACAACAACTAAGATAATCATAAAAATAATCAACTTGGCCGTTTTAGTGCTCAACATAAGACACTTTATGTAGCCTCACAGTAATACATAAAATATAGATCAGAGAAGATCAATACTGCGGAATATACAAGGATTCATTCTATTTTCCATCACTATTCGCATAACGACATTCAATAGACATAATCCTTGCAAACAAAAGATTTTAACCTATCTTCCATCAATAATTCATAATAGGCTTAACTTTTGTATTTGTCAAAAGTCTATTCATTCTTTTATCAATACATGCATATCGACATACGAAAGACTTTACTTTTGACAAGGTATGGGACAATCACAGTTCACGGACGCAAACACACATATCCCATAAAAATTGCAATATATAAAACCATAAAGATTAATACTGCAAAAATCATCTTCCAAACAAGTTTAGAATTTAAACCAATAAATCTAAAAACATGAAGATGAAACTGCTGGATATAGCAATGTGTAATCACAATAATGGCTATTCCAAACTCTAGTAATTCTTCTCAAAAATAAGAATATATTCTAATAAGAAGTTTTCTAGGCAACAAGACAAACTCGTAATGCACATACAAGATGATTTGTCCTTATAGGGTAGAATCAATCTTTTTCTCATGGATTTACACCAATAATAGCTACCAAAGGCGTATAAAAATATTTTCTTAACAAAGAAGAACATACAAAGTTAATAACGACTATGCACCATAGTTCACAAAGGATGATTGTGAACATTCAAGAATTCCATAACACTGTGTACTACTTTCCATTCTTGAACTTCCTTCTTCGTGATTCACCAACAACATTCTTATAAAAGCTACAAATTAGCTTAGAAGAGTAGTACTCCAAGAATCCAAGTGCCCAAGTTCAAGAGAAGTGGAACAAGTACAACGAAACGGAGCAAAATACTCAAAAACAAGACACAGGACAAATACCAATCTTAACTCATCCAAATTCAAGGTTTCTCATCTCCATTTGGAAGAGAATCCAAAGAGGAAGAGAGTTAAAAAAGAATGAGGTCAATCCGAGTTCGTACGAAGAAGTTACGGCCAAAACAAGTTTACCGAATATCGACGTCAAGTATGGATACGGGTTTCCAAACGAATGTTCGTATCCTGGAGCAGTATGCAGACGGGGTTTGCGAACTTAAACCCCTGGATTTTGGTTTTAAATGATGTTATGCATACTGGTATGTGTACCATGAAGTCCAAACATCCTGAACTATTATTTTCAAACCTAAACATTTAAGAACCTTAAACACATATCAAGTTAGGTAGAAAAGAACGATAAGAAAGGTACGTGAATCATTATAAGTTCTCTAAGCAAATAAAAGAACAAATCTTGCTCAAGTTTATAGACATACCTTTTTAGAAGAATCCAGACGAATTCTACAGCCTTACCGAACATAATCTGTGTGCCCCAATTCTCGTGCTTCCCTCACCGTATACATAGCAGGGCATTCCTTGGTGAGGATGCACTTACAATACAATCAAGTTGCGTTGGGGTGAACAATGTCTTGATCACCACTAGTGACCTTTGGATTATCATGAAAGAGATCGCTTTTAAAACCTTTCACATCCAATTCCATTTTTCTAAAAAACTTGTTAAGTTCCAACATCATGGATACTGCCTTCTCCATAGTCATGGAATTTTCTAGAAGATCATTTCTTTTCACACTCAAAGCATCATTGGCTTTCTTTGATACCCACTTCTGAGTGCGTTTAGGAATAACCGGAACCTTCTTCCCATTACTCTCTTCAAGATTTCTCGGAAGAGAATTGGATTGACTATTCTTTTGCAAGTTAGTCTTTCTCCAATTGGGAGCATCGGATCTTATCTTAGTCTTTACGAAGTTATCCTTTTGATAACCATTATGACTGTGAAAAGGATTAGTATGACGTTTATAGGAAAAACTAGATTTATCATAGCACTGATTCCTTTGCCTAAAGGTTGGACAGTTACAACCTGTAGCGTTAAGGGGATAGTCTTAACATATGATCTTGGTTTCACAACTTCTTGTGATGCCCAAACAAGAACATCATGAATTTTCTCATTCCTTATACGGAAACGACATCTCCTTTCCAGGTGACCTTTATTTCCGCAATAGTGACAAACATAAGGAATGTTCTTACCTCAATCCGTGTGTGCTGACTTTGGAGGTTGATATACTTTTCTCTTTCGAACCTTAACTGCCGGTGAAGGTATGGTATTTCACTTTTTCCATCAGTGGAAACCTTTTGTTGATAAGCATCACTAGCCTTGACAAATTTTACCTCTTTGCTAGTACTTGGAGCATTTATTCCCTTATAGCCCAATCCGCGTGTATCACGATGATTTTTACTTGCTCCTAGCATAGTGGTTAATTTGCTTGAACTAGTATTGAACTTTTTCAAGTCATCTTCCAACATCTTAATTTTAACAAGAGCAACAGTTAAATCAGCCTCAAGGAATTTTTCTCGAGCGAGATAAACGCTTTTTTTGTCGTCAAAACTTGTTTGTTGGGAGTTAATCCTTGCTTCAGATTCTGCAAGTTTCTCTTCCAACAAAACATACTTTTGATAGAGATTATCACATTCAAGTGACTTCATACGTAGGTTTTCCTCAGAATCCTTGAGGATCGATTCGTTAGAACGATTCGAAACATAAACATCTGCGTAACATCTTCTCAATTTCTTGTTTTCTCGACAGAGAGGAGTCAGAAGAGGAGTGACATGAGAAGTTGTCATCTTCTTCTTCTCTAACGAATTCAAAACCTTCACATACTCAGAGACTTCCTCATCAACATCTTTATCAATATCTGAATCACCTTCATCAGAAAGTTCATACAACTGTTCTTCTAGGCGTGTTTCCCAGAATTCAACAGGTATTAAGAGAATGTTAGACACTGACCTAGATATGACAGTCCTCTCCGGTGAATCCAATCATAGACTTATGAGGTTATTAGAGATAGACTCGTCCATAATCAGATCGCTACAAACATAGACTTATGAGGTCTTAAATGTGTTTTCCTGCTCTGATACCAATTGAAAAAGTGGGGGTACAACAACCACACCCAATATTTTGCCTAGCAATCTGTATGGACAAACTCCAATATACTTTCTAGAGAATCAACTAGACAGTCAGACTCAATCTAGATAAAAAGTATATCAAAGAGTTTATATCTTTATCTCTCGATTTGATATATACTCAAGCAAATAGAAATTTGCGAGTCTTTATCAAATACTAGAGAGATAACTTGGATGGTACCAAAGACCAATATCCAATTGTCAATCAATTTAAACCAACAACCAAAAGGTCGGATATTCTAATTGATTGAACAACCTACAACCTGTGATATTTCAATTATATAACAAAATATAATGCGGAAAAGAAATAACACAGACACCAGAATTTTGTTAACGAGGAAACCGCAAATGCAGAAAAACCCCGGGACCTAGTCCAGTTTTAACACACACTGTATTAAACCGCTACAGACACTAGCCTGCTCCAAATTAACATCGTTCTGGACTGTAGTTGAACCCCAATCAATATCACACTGATCCAAGGTACAGTTATGCTCCTACGTCTCTGATCCCAGCAGGATACTACGTACTTGATTCCCTTAGCTGATCTCACCCACAACTAAGAGTTGTTAGGACCCAAAGTCAAAGACTTTAATAAACAAATATGTATCACACAGAAAAGTCTACGATAATAGATAAATCCGTCTCCCACGAATATACCTACGAGTTTTGTTCCGTATTTTGATAAATCAAGGTGAAAAAGAACCAATTGATAAACCGGACTTATATTTCCGAAGAACAACCTAGTATTATCAATTACCTCACAATAATCTTAACCGACGCAGCGAAAAAGATATTATGGAATCACAAACGATGAGACGAAGTGTTTGTGATTACTTTTATATCTTGCCTATCAGAGATATCAATCTCAAGCCAATTATTACAATTGTACTCGTACGATAGAAACGGCAAGATCTGATCACACAACTACGAGAAAGTAGTATCGGTCCGGCTTCACAATCCCAATGAAGTATTTAAGTCGTTAACCTGGTTTATAAGAAGAAACCAAAGGTTAAAGGAGAATTAGCTCGAGCTTAGCACAACTAGTATCACACATAAGGTGTAGGGATTAGGTTTCCCAGTTGCTAGAGTTCTCCCTTATATAGTCTTTCAAATCAGGGTTTGCAATCAATGTTAGCTTGGTAATAAAGCATTCAATATTCACCGTTAGATGAAACCTGATTTAGATTCAAGCTAATATATTTCAATCGTTAGATCGAAAACCAGCTTGTTACACACAAATGAAATGCACATTTCTAGGCTTGTGTAACCGTACCAAAACTTGTACATTTGTTGGTTCAACAGTAGTCAACCAAATAGTTAGCCATATGATCACTTTCATATCAACCATATTCTTCTTCACCATAACTAGTTCAAGTGACTCAAATGAACTAGTTAGAGATTTGTTCAATTGCAAGGAAATCTTATGTAACTACACAAAACACAATCGAAGCAAAAAAGATTTGATTCACTCGATTCGGTTCATGAACTATATAGACATGGTTTGCAATTTGCATTCCTTAGTTTATATAAGAATAAGTTCACAAACATCATTTTTAGATATAACCTACTCAAGTTCGCGGACTGGGTTCACGGACTTAAGCTCCCGGAAGGAGTTCACAAACTCCGGCAGAAATTCTCGGGACGAGAACTTCCGCCAGTTCGCGGACTTGGCTCACGCCACCATGCCAGTTCTGTTGATCAACAAAGTTCGCAAACTTCGGTTCAAAGAATAAGGACTTATACATATATGTGTTTCCACAATAATTCTTATATCCTCCAATGGTTATATAATCTAAACTCTCATTTCAATCATTGAAACATTCTTAGAGGACGTTGATATCTATAGTTGTTATTCACAAATTATTTTTCGTCAAAGTAAGCAAAATTCAAAGTGATTGAAACTTTTCATGACTTTCGTCACTAGGTAAAGATGAACTTGCTTAAAGCGAAAGCTTACCAACACATATTTCGAGAAATAGATAGGCGAGATAAACTCGGCTCGAAATAGCAAATGTGTATAATCTAAGTCTATATAGCAAAACGACTTTTGTCTCAAGATAGGAGATAAATAGACTTTTGAGTGATAGATAAGTTCAAGTCTCCATATACCTTTTAGTCGATGAAGATCCACCGGTTTCTTGAGTAGTCCTTCGTCTTGTATGATGATTGCCATGGAGTTCTTGAGCTCAACTATACTTTATATCCTAGTCCGAGACCTTAGCTATAGTAGACTAGAAGTCAAGACTTATAGTTTTGATCACTAACATTGACAAACATGCTTGAGATAGCAACGCATGCGAGTTCGACCGAGTAATTCTCTAACACTACAAAACTAATCAATCCAATCTATCAAAAGATAAACCGATTATAGTTGGATCCCCAGCCGATCAAGTTTTTTGCACCAAAGATTATGAACTGAAATAAGAAATCTTCTTTGTCTTCAAATATTCTTAGATCTTCAATAAACACCTGCACACAAACAACTTGAATCTCTTGCGATCAATCACACATAGAACGGAGTCTGTTAACGATGGATTATCACAAGACGTCTTTAGATCTACAAACAGTCTAAATATCCCCGTCGATACTTCGATCTAGTTTTAGTCAATTTTTTATCAGAAGAGAAGATTCTCAAGCATAAACAAACTAGGTGCAATCAAAGTTCAACAACCGTTAGTCGATCAAATCAATCAAAAACTAATAATAAACTGCAATTATCTAGTTTCCCACCAACGGTACTCGTAGAGCTTCTCAATCCCAAAGAAGTCTTTAAAACGGGCGGTCGTAAGAGATTTCGCATAATTAGGTTACTTTCCCCTCCGAATAGACGACTCCACCAGTAACAACACAACTAGGTAGTTTTGCTGAATCTGAGGATTAGTTTGCTCGAAATGCAAACTTCAGTATTTATATACCAAGGAAGTTTGGACACCAAGGAATTTCCAAAACCGAATATTCTCAAAGATATGCAATAAAGCCAAAATCGGTTTTCATAATTACTGGAAATGTTATGTCCAAATATTGACCGAAATCTCAGTAGAAAAGCTCCAATTAGTAAATGAACATTACCAATTTTTATTTTCTAAAGATATGCATTTAATTGTTGGAAATTAAAAGCATATAATGCTAAAAACCTTAATTAAAAGATTCTCAATTTATTTCGATCCGGGATTCTCCTTTAGTTATTAAGGAATATCTTTGAACAATAATAGATAAGAAGTACTGCACATGTTCAAAGTATGTCGACATCTTTACTTTGTAAATGCTTTTTTATATTTGCAATCTTGGAACCGATTTGCACACTTCCAAACGAGTTTAGAGTTGGTTCATCTGATTTCGAAGAACTATGTGATTGATCAAAAACATTCAATCACCATTCACGGGTTTAACGGTTCTACCAAACACAAGTTCGGTTCTACCTCCAAGTGGCTACTATGATCGGTTACACTAGTTTCCATAAAATGGCTAACTAAGTACCAGGATCGGTTACCACTTATCTACGGTACTTACTTGTGATCGGTTGCACAAGTTATAGGATCGGTTGCACCAATTACTAAAACTTGTTAACCTACTACAAGGATCGATTACACATCTTGTGATTAGTCTCACCAAGTTCTAGGATCGGTTACCCAATGACTAGGAATGATCGCACCAATTACAAATATCGATCATACCATCTCAGGTGATTACTTAAGATTGGTTTCACTAATAAAAGTCATACCGATACATAAGTCAGGAATTGTGAATAGTTTTACCAAGATACATAAACAAGTTATGAGCGGTTATACTAAACACACATATTGGTAATCCAAAGATTTGCAATGAATAACAGTACCAATAAGCCTAACGATTTGTCTTTCGATTCACAAAACAAGTTTATGAATATACTTTGTTTAAACAAATGTAAAACATTGTTTCCTAGGACGAAATCTTCACCCATACCCATACATAATCACAATATCATTCATACGATTATGTCGATGTCTTATATACGAAGTTCAAAAGATAGGCGTTATACTTCGTATTATAATTCCTTAATACTACGTCTAACTAGAGTATAATCATTCACAGCTTCGCAGTTATGTTTTCAATATAGGACGACTTGAAAGATACGTTAGGAATGAAACAGTTCAAGTCAAAATATTACTAACCTCAAGAGAAAGGATGATGTCGTCGTTGTAGCTCTTTACTTCTTCACATTCTTCAAGTCTTCGAGTAATACTTGTATGTCTCATATCCTGATAACTTTCTAGCTAACCTATACGAAATTGACTCTAGTAAATAATCAAGCGACTCTTTAAATGAGTTTTGATTCACTAAAATATGACAACCAAACTTGACATACCAACGCTTGGTGGGTTCAACCGAGCTATGCTCTAACAGAAAGGATATTCCTGAACGAAATATTCTGATGAAAATCTTGAGATCTTTTCCAGCTCGATACGAGTCTAATAAACATTCCATAACTCAGGGAAACTATCTTACTTTACTTTCTAGAAGTACGCTTGTTGGAAATTTAAAGATCTTTAACCATGAACAACAAGCTAAAGTTGATAAAGTTATTGCGTTCAAAGCACTTAACAACACTGATGCACTTGTTAAAAGTGAAATTGTCGGCATCTATGAGCAAGAGCTTGTTAACGAATTGTCAGATGAAAATATTGAAAATTCGGTTTCTCTCATTACAATACAGTTTAGATATCTTCTCAGAAAGAGAAATAAATGGTTCTTAAAAAAGCGGCGGTCTAACAACCACACCCAATATTTCGTTCGGCAATCTGTATGAACTAACTCCAATTTAATTCAAAGAGAATCAACTAGACAGTTAGACTCAATCAAGGAAAAACATCCAAGAGTTATATCTCAATTTCTCAATTCAATCTGCAATCGAACATATAGGAATCTGTGAGCCTGATTGATATGAGAAATAACTTGAACGATATCAAAAACCAATGTTCAAGTGTCAATCAATTTCAATCAACAACCAAAGGTTAGATTTACCAATTGATTGAACTACGCACAACCTGTGAAATTTCAATTATATAGAAAATATAACGCGAAAAAGAAATAACAGAGACACCAGAAGTTTTGTTAACGAGGAAACGCAAATGCAGAAAAACCACGGGACCTAGTCCAGATTTGAACACCACATTGTATTAAGCCGCTACAGACACTAGCCTACTACAAGTTAGCTTCGGACCGGAATGTAGTTAAGCCCTAACCAAGTCTCACACTGATTAAGGTATAGTCGTGTTCTTTACGCCTCTGAATCCCAGCATGACTCTACGCACTTGATTCCCTTAGCTGATCTCGCCCACAACTAAGAGTTGCTACGACCCAAAGTCGAAGACTTGATAAACAAATCTGTTTTCCACAGAAAAGTCTATTCAGATAGATAAATTTGTCTCCCACAGAAATACCTATGAAGTTTTTGTTTCGTCTTTTGATAAATCAAGGTAAACATGAACCAATTGATAATCCGGTCTTATATTCCTGAAGAACATCCTAGAAATATCAATCACCTCATAATAACTTAACTACATGGTAGTAGAACAAGTTATTTTGGAATCACAAAGAATGAGATGAAGAGCTTTGTGATTACTTTTTATATCTTACCTACCAGTGATAAATCTCGAGCCAATCTTATAGAAGATAATACTTAATACGATAAAACAAGTAAGATCAGAACACGCATCTACATAGAAAATAGTTGGATCTGGCTTCAGAATCACAATGAAGTCTTCAAGTCGTTAACCTATAATGGTTTTAGGAAAAACCTAGGTTAAAGGAGAATCGACTCTAGTACGAAAACCAGGGTTCTCCCTTATATAGTCTTCAAATCAGGGTTTGATAGCTTTGAAAATATAAGGGAGACCTCTATCAACTGAAAATATAAGGAAATTGAACATCGCTTAAGTAAACTCTCTATTCAAGGATGCTCTAAGCAGTCTAATATACCAAGTACTTCTGCTAAGCCTAAAAATGTTCCAGCTCCAGAAGTAAAATTGGAATCCCTTCCTGTTGCAAAGAATGTGTCTGAATTACCTATTGATCGAGGATGTTCCACATCACATGGAAGGAAGAAATCTCCTAGCGAGGTTTTTAAGACTGTTTTGTCTAATCACTTTTGTGATCAGAAAGTATGCCTCTTTTGCAATGCAAAAGGCTCTGCTAAACAAAAGAGAAACTCTAGGTTGAATAAAACCTCCTTCGTTCAACTTCAACACACCTTAGACTTAATTCTCAAAGGTGTAACTGACATTCGTATGTCTAAACCAGTTGGTTTTCATACTTACCCTGTGTATGTTACCAGGAAGGTCAGTTCAATGAGTTCCTCAAATGCTCTAAAGCAGAATAGTAGTCTTAACAAGAATCGTCCAAGGAAGGATCAAGTCGTTTCCTCTGGAAATAACATTTCCCTTAATGTGAACGAAATTCCAGGAGAAAGAAGAAAAATTGATGATAACCTGATGGAGATAATCGAAGGATATAAAGAAATTGTCGACAGGTTGTCATCCTCCGCAAGTCAAAATTTTTCTGGTAAGGACTCTAACTATGTGTCGTATTTTGATGACAATAAGTTTTATGATAATTTCTCACATAAAAGGGAATCTCTCTCTAGATTCAGAAGGAAAAAGAGACTCGATCATAAACACATTTCTTTTAATGAGCTCAGAGCTCATACTTGTGTTAATTAATCACAAGGGTTGAGAACTTGCTCATAAAAATCTTGTTGAGCAAGATGTGTAAAAATCAGGTATACTATGGCAATTTGGTGTTCTGCTTAGTTGAGCTATCCACTTATCGTTTATAGCTAAACTAGTGCCTGCAGACAATATTACCTAGGATTTTTTTGTTTTATCGTTTCTCTTTTGCATCTTTGGGAGCTGCTACAAGTGTGCTCTAAATTTCTCCTATGGTAAGGAATTTATTGAGCCATTTATGAATTCTCATGTAGCAAAAGTTCTTTTGTTGTATGTGTACACTTGTTACCATCACGAGTCAACCGTTTGGAAACCCTAAAGGTCTTCTTCTCTAAGAAAACATATAAATACCAAACATATGAGTCACGTTTGCGTACTATAGGTTATTTTGGTTTATCAATAATGTTGTCCTCTTCCCAATCGTGTGGTTTTGCTAAAGGAATTCTTGATAAAGGTATCGGTTTTGAATCCGAAGGGAGGAAGAAAAGAACCCGTGTAGACGGAAATCATCCTAATGCCTCGTGTTACTATGCATATACTCATGAGAATATTGAGAAGGATGATATGATTTCTGCTGAAGTGGTCCATGACTTTCTTAAGTATTTTGAGGAAGCAAAACTGCAGCTCGTTGATAATCTGAAAAGTCTTGATGTGTTGAAAACTGAGTTGAAAAAGGTTTCATCTGACCCCGGTCTCATAAAATCTCACATCAATGATCTTCACAAAGAGAATCTATTCTCTGAAGATGCAACGAATGCTGCTAATCACAAGCTCAAAGACACCAAGACTCGTGAGGATCCTCAACCGTCTATTTGACCTTAGTTCGTGTTCGACCATGGCAATGGAGTCTGCTTTTGTTCCCTAGCTTGTTGATTTCTCTTATTGTCTAGTAAATCTTCTATTTTTCTTGTTTTTATTAGAAGAATAACTAGAGTTTGGAATAGCCATTATTGTGATTACACATAGCTATGTCCAACGTTTTCATCTTCATGTTTTTAGATTTATTGGTTTAAATTCTAAACTTGTTTGGAAGATGATTTTTGCAGTATTAATCTTTATGGTTTTATATATTGCAATATTGTTATGGGATATGTGTGTTTGCGTCCGTGAACTTGATTATCCCATATCTTGTCAAAAGTAAATTCGTTCATGAATTGATATGCATGTATTGATGAAAGAATGAATGGACTTTTGACAAATACAAAATTTAAGCCTATATTGTCAATTATTGATGGAAGATAGGTTAAAATCTTTTGTTTGCAAGGATTTTGTTTATTGTATGTCATTGTGAAAATAGTGATAGAAAATAGAATGAATCCTTGTGTATTCCGCGGTAATTGATCTTCCCCGATCCATATTTTATGTATTACTGTGAGGCTCCGTAAAGTGTCTTATGTTGAGCATTAAACAACCAAGTTGATTATTTTTGATTAGTTATATTGTTGTTCCGTGAGGTACTTTATGTCGAGCATTTTTCAACTAAGCTAATCATCTTGTTTGGTTATTTAGTTGTTGCTCCATAAACTCTCTTATGTGAGTATGACCAATTAAATTGATTACTTTGTGATTAGTTTGATTGTGTATTTATATTAGATTAATTATGGGTTTGCTTGTGATTAATCTAATTGAGCACTATTAAGTCTCCATAACTTTACTTGTGTTGAGCATTTTCGGTTAAATTAATCATGATCTTCTTGTGGTTAATTTAATATTTTGGATTCAAATTCATACTTGTATGTGATTTTTTATGTCCAAAGAAATCCTTCTTTTCTTTCGAAATTAAGGTCGCTCTTGTTGTTCCCTTGGGAATGACATTTTATGGAGGAGAGTTCTTTTTGAACTTGCGCTTAATTGCCAGATCTTTGTGGGGAGTGCGGTTGTGGAATATTATAGGGGTTATCTTGTATCTTTATAAATTCCTTGATGAATGCATTTAGCTTCGGCTTTATGATTGCATCTAAAGAACAAGTTGATATTTTTGCTTTCTTTTGGTCATGAAATGTCTCTTTCGGAAATTTCATTAGGATCTCGTTCTTGTACCTTTGCCAATTTTATTGACAAAAAGGGGAGAATTAATATGTAGTTCACACTACAAATATATATGGTTTTCGGATCATTATGTAAGGGGGAGTGGTTTCCATGTGAGATGGAGTATTGACTAAGGGGGGTGATACATATCACCATAGTATTGTTGTTGAAGTTGTGATACAATTGAACTTTGACGTTGTATAATGATACTATGACACTGTATAACAATGATTGAGAACTATTGTTTTCTTATTGTTATAGCTACGGATTTTCAACAACGATGATGCTAAACTTACAACCTTTGGGATCATTTGAGTACTTGGAAGTGACGAAGATTTCGAGTAATGTTGAAGATTAGGCATGTGGAATAGGAGCTACAAAAGTTAATTAATTTATTTTTTGTATTCCATATGTATTAATAGTTTTGCCACTAAAATTGACAAAGGGGGAGATTGTTAGAGCATTGCTCGGTCGAACTCGCATGCGTTGCTATCTCAAGCATGTTTGTCAATGTTAGTGATCAAAACTATAAGTCTTGATTCATAGCCTACATAGCTAAAGGTCTCGGATTAGGATAGAAAGTGTAGTTGAGTTCAAGAACTCCATGGAAATCATCATACAAGACGAAGGGCTACTCAAGGAACTGGTGGATCTTCATCGACTAAAAGGTATGTTGAGACTTGAACTTATCTGTCACTCAAAAGTCTATCTATTCTATCTCCTACTCTTGAGACAAAAGTCGTTTTGATATATAGACTTTCATTATGCACATTTGCTGCTTCGAGCCGAGTTTATCTCGCCTATCTATTTCTCAATATATGTGTTGGTAAGCTTTCGCTTTAGCCGAATTCATCTTTACCTAGTGATGAAAGTCATGTTATGTTTCAATCACTTTGAAAATTGCTCTGACGAAAAATGGTCTGTGAATAACGGCTATATCCGTCCTTTGAGAATGTTTCAATCATTGAAATGAGAGTTTAGATTACATAACCATTGGTAGGATATAAACATTGTTATGGAAACACATATATGTATAAGTCCTTATTCCTTGAAACAAAGTTTGCGAACTTTGTTGATTAAGAGAAATGGAAGTAGCGTGAGCCAAGTCCGCGAACTCAGTCCGCGAAGTTCTCGACCCAAGAATTTCTGCTGGAATTTGTGAACTCCTTCCATGAGCTTAAGTCCGCGAACTTGAGCAGGTTATATCTAAAACCGGTTGTTCTTGAACTAATGTTTAAATAAACTAAGGAATGCTTTTGCAAACCGTGGCGCTAAAGTTCATGAACAGATTCAAGTGAATCAAACCATTTTTGCTTCGATTGTGTCTTACGTAGTTACATAAGATCTAAGCAATTGAACAACTCTCTAACTAGTTCATTTGAGTCATTTGAATTAGTTATGGTGAAGAAGAATATGGTTTATATAAAAGTAATCATATGGATAACCATTTGGTTAACTATTGCTGAACCAACAAATGTTAATGTTTGGGAATGGTTCGTAAACCCAAAATTGGACATTTCATTTGTGTGTAACAAGCTAAGTTTTCGATCCAACGGTTGAGAAATATTAGCTTGAATCTAATCAGGTTTTCATCTAACGGTGAATATTGAATGCTTCGTTACCAAGCTAACATAAATTGCAAACCCTGATTTGAAAACTATATAAGGGAGAACTCTAGCAACTGGGAAACCTAATCCCCACACCTTACGTGAGATACTAGTTGCATAGCTAGAGTCGATTCTCCTTTAACCTTTGGTTTCTTCTTCTAAACCAGGTTAACGACTTAAATACTTAATTGGGATTGTGAAGCCAGACCGATACTACTTTTTTTGTAGTTGTGTGATCTGATCTTGCATCTTCTATCGTACGAGTATAATTGTAATAATTGGCTTGAGATTTCTATCTCCGATAGGCAAGATAAAAAGTAATCACAAAGAAACTTCGTCTCATCGTTTGTGATTCCACAATATCTTTTTTTGCATCGATTAAGATTATTGTGAGGTGATCAATAATACTAGGCTGTCCTTCGGGAATATAAGACCGGTTTATTGATTGGTTCCTGTTCACCTTGATTTATCAAAAGACGGAACAAAACTCGTAGTTATATTAGTGGGAGACAGATTTATCTATTATCGTAGACTTTTCTGTGTGATACAGATTCGTTTATTAAAGTCTTCGACTTTGGGTCGTAGCAACTCTTAGTTGTGGGTGAGATCATCTAAGGGAATCAGGTGTGCAGTATCCTGCTGGGATCAGAGGCGTAGGAGCATAATTGTACCTTAGATCAGTGTGAGATTGATTGGGGTTCAACTACAGTCCAGACCGAAGTTAATTTGGAGTAGGCTAGTATCTGTAGCGGCTTAATATAGTGTGTGTTCAATCTGGACTAGGTCTCGGGGTTTTTCTTCATTTGCGGTTTCCTCGTTAACAAAAATTTTGGTGTCTGTGTTATTTCAGTTTCCGCATTATATTGTTTTATATTTATAATTGAAATAATACATGTTGTGTGTTAGATCATCAATTAGAGTAATCCAACCTTTGGTTGTTGATTGTCATTGATTGATCCTCGGATATTGGTCTTTGGTACCATCAGAGTTATTCCTTGTATTTGACTAGGACTCGCTGATTTCTATTAGCTTGAGTAAATCAAAACAAGAGAGAGACATTAACTCCTTGAGATACTTTTACCTAGATTGAGTCTGACTGTGTAGTTGATTCTCTAGAAAGTATTTCGGAGTTAGTCCATACAGATTGCTAACCGAAATATTGGGTGGTGTTGTTAGACCCCCGCTTTTTCAGTAAGATTTCACAAATCGGGACTATGATTTGTATCAGTATGTAGAGGTTATTACTATATAGAGTATTAATATATGGAGGTTCTATTGTATATCAATTGAACAACTCTTTAACTAGTTTCATTTGAATCATTTGAACTAGTTATGGTTAAGATGAATAAGGTTGATATGAGAGTAATCATATTGCTAACCTCGGTTAACTATTTGTGAACCAACATGGTGTACACGTTTGGGTACGGTTACATAAACCTAAATGAGGGTACATTTCATTTGTGTGTAACAAGCTAAGTTCGATCTAACCGTTGAAAGATATTAGCTTGGTTAAATCAGGTTTTTCATCTAACGGTGAATATTGAATGCTTTATTACCAAGGTAACTTGGATTGCAAACCCTGATTTGAAAATTATATAAAGGAGAACTCTAGCAACTGGGAAAACTAATCCCCACACCTCCCGTGTGTTACTAGTTGTATAAACTAGAGTCGATTCTCATTTAACCTTAGGTTTCTATCGAGACCCTGTAGGTTAACGACTTGAAAGACTTCATTGGTATTGTGAAGCCATACCCAACTATTTTCTTTATAGTTGTGTGTTCTGATCTTGCCCGATTCTATCGTATTGAGTACAATTGAAATAATTGACTCGAGATAAATTTCTCTGATAGGCAAGATAAAAGTAATCACAAACATCTTCATCTCATCGTTTGTGATTCCACAATATCTTGTTTCGCTAGTCGATTAAGATTATTGTGAGGTGATTGATAATATTAGGTTGTTCATCGGGAATATAAGTGCGCTTTATCAATTGGTTCATGTTCACCTTGATTGATCAAAATACAGAACAAAAACTCTTGGGTATTTCTTTGGGAGACAGATTTATTCAATCTATATAATTTTATGTGTGAGACAGATTTGTTTATCAAGTCTTCGACTTTGTGTCGTAGCAACTCTTGGTTGTGGGTGAGATCAACTAAGGGAATCAAGTGCGTAGTATCCTGCTGGGATCATAGACGTAAGGAACGCAACTGTACCTTGAATTAGTGTGAGATTGATTAGGGTTCAACTACAGTCCAGTCCGAAGTTAATTGGTAGTAGGTTAGAGTCTGTAGCGGCTCAATACAGTGTGGTTTTCAAACTGGACTAGGTCCCGGGGTTTTCTGCATTTGCGGTTTCCTTGTTAAGACTTCTGTTGTCTGTGTTATTTCTTTTCCGCATTATATTTTGTTATATAATTGAAATATCACAGGTTGTACGTTAAGATCAATCAATTAGAATATCCAACCTTTGGTTGTTGATTTACATTGATTGACACTTGAACATTGGTTTTTGGTACCGTTCAAGTTACTCCTCTTATATTCAGTTGGGCTCGCAGATTTCTATTTGCTGATTGCGGATTGAATTAAGAGTTTAAGATATTAAACTCTTTGATATACTATACTCTAGATTGAGTCTAACTGTTTAGTTGATTCTCTAGAAAGTATATTAGAGTAAGTCCTCTCAGATTGCCAAACGAATCGTTGTTAGACCCCAGCATTTTAAATTGGTATCAGAGCAGGCAAACACATCAAAGACCTCATAAGTCTGTGTTTGTAGCGATCTGAGGATGGACGATATTGTCTCTGATAAACTCATCGCCAGAAGTAAAAGTTCTGTTTCTATAAAGTTTATTAAAGAAAAAGATTTGTCAATCTCAAATATAGATGAACCCAGTGTTCCAAGAAAACAGACGTACATTGACAAGTGTTACTCTGAAAACCTTACTGACGAATCTGATTCTGAAGTTAAAAGGAATGCAGCCATAGAGAGTGCAGTGATTCTAAAACTTATTAGAATCCAGGCTGATGATGTCAACCGATTGAAACACAAAGTCAATGTCCTTGTTGGTATGGTAAATGAGCGTGACTCTTGTCTAAAGGTTCTTCAAGAGGAAAATGCCTCAGTCTGTTCTTCACGAACTCTACTTGAGAAAAAACTCAAAAAGGATGCTTTGGAAATTGAGCATCTTTTAAGAAAACTCTCCTTTCAAGAGTGCTCCAAAGAGTCAACCATACCAACTGCTTCTGATTTAACTATAAAAGAATTAGTTTCAGAAGTAAAACCAAAATCCCTTCCTGTTAAAAAGGATGTGCCTATGTCTTTCTCTAACCAAGGAATATCCACATCACGTGGAAGGAAGAAGGCTTCCAGCGATGGTGTTGAGTCGGTTTCCTCTGATCATTAAGTATGTCTCTTTTGTAATTCAAAAGGTCATATTGAATAAAAGAAGAAATCCAGGTTGAATAACAATTCTATCATTCGTCTTCAACACACCTTAGATTTAATTCTCAAAGGTGTAACTAACATTCGTATGTTTAAACCAATTGGTTTTAGTACTCACCCTGTGTATTCTACCAGGAAAGTCAGTTCGAGGTACTCTTCAAATGTTTAAGAACTAAACAGACTCCCCAACGTTTTTCGGTCAAGAAGAACTCATGGTTTTTATTATTTAAAAAAGGAATATAATGTTGTACATGATGTGAAAAAGGTACCAAAAGAAGGAAGCAAAAATGGAGGCATGGAAGACAACTTAAAAATGATAATTGAAGGATATAAAGAAATCATCAACAAGCTGTCAATTCCCTCTGGCCAAAATTCTTCAGGTAAGAATCAACACTATGCATCATATTTTGATGATAGTAAATTTTATGATAACTTTTCACATCATAATGGTTTTCCTCCAAAGATCAGGAAAAAGAGGTTTAACCGGAAACAACGTTCATTTAATGAGCTCAAAGGCTCATACTTGTATTAATTAATCACAAGGTTGAAACCCCGGGACGTTGTCCAGAATTGAATACACTCAGGATTAAGCCGCTACACAAAATTACACATAATTTCGTATAGTTGAGACCAAGCAACTAAATCTGTTAGAGCACTGCTCGGTCAAACTCGCATGCGTCGCTATCTCAAGTATGTTTGTCAATGTTAGTGATCAAAACTATAAGCCTTGATTTCTAGTCTCTTATAGCTAAGTCTCGGACTAGGATAGTAAGTGTAGTTGAGCTCAAGGACTTCATGGCGATTCATCATACAAATAGAAGATCTACTCAAGGAACCGGTGGAACTTCTCGACAAAAAGGCATGTGGAGACTTGAACTGATCTGTCACTCAAAAGTCTATCTATGATATCTCCTACTCTTTGATACAAAAGTCGCATGCTATATATATATATATATACTAGATCATACACATTTGGTATTTCGAGCCGAGTATACCTTGCCTATCTATATCTCGAAATATGTGTTAGTAAGCTTTTCGCTTCGACCAAGTTTATATTTACCTAGTGACGAAAGTCATGAATGTTTCAATCACTTTGAAAATTGCTTTGACGAGAAATAGTGTAACAATTGTATAACGTCCTCTAAGAATGTTTCAATGATTGGAATGAGAGATTAGATTACATAACCAATGGATTCCTTGAACCGAAGTTTTCGAACTTTGTTGATCAAGAGAACCGGAAGTATGGCAAGTGCCAAGTCCGCGAACTCAGTCCGCGAACTGCCGAAGTTCTCAAACCCGAGAATTTCTGCTGGAGTTGACAAACTACTTGTGTGAGCCAAGTCCGCGAAACGGCGTAGTTCTCGAACCCGAGAATTTATGCTGGAGTTTGTAAACTCTATCCGGTGTCTTAAGTCCGCGAACCTAGTCTGCGAACTTGAGAAGGTTATATATCTAAAGATGATTTATGAACTTAATCTTAAAAGACTAAGGAATGCATTTGCAAACCGTGGCTATTAAAGTTCATGAATCGGTTCGAGTGAATCAAATCATCTTTGCTTCAATTGTGTCTTGTGTAGTTACATAAGATTTCCTTGCAATTGAACAACTCTCTTAACTAGTTCATTTGAGTCAATTGAACTAGTTATGGTGAAGAAGAACATGGTTGGTATGAAACACTTATATGGTTAACCTCTTTGAGTAGACTATTGTTGAACCAACAATGTACACCTTTGGGTGCGGTTAACAAACCTAGAAGCGTACAGTCATTTGTGTATGACAAGCTAAGTTTTCGATCTAACTGTTGAGAAATATTAGCTTGAATCTAAATCAGGTTTTCATGTAACGGTGAATATTGATTGCTTTGTAACTAAGGCAAAACCCTGATTTGAAATGTTATATAAAGGAGACATATAGTATTGTGAAAACTAATCCCCACACCTTACGTGTGATACTAGTTTGCATGCTAGAGTCGTTTCTCCTTTAACCTTGGGTTTTCTTCTTCTAAAACCAGGTTAACGACTTAAAGACTTTATTGGGATTGTGAAGCCAGACCGATACTACTTTTATCGTAGTTGTGTGATCTGATCTTGCATCTTCCATCGTAACAGTACAATCATATTGATTGGCTTGAGATCGTGAGAGTTCTCCGATAGGCAAGGGTTGATGGTGGATTTTTGTTCAAGGCTAAAATTGTAAAAGCCGAACTTAATACGCTGACATCCTGCAAAGGATAAAACTATCCGAGTGATGAATACTTCTTCACTTTACTAATTCACCTAGAATGGAGCATGTGACAACAATCCTAGTATTCTGTGAATTAAATACACCCAGAACGGAGCATGTAGCAACAATCCCGATATTCTGTGGATTTATAGCATTATTAATTAATGCATGATTAGCCGTGTATATCCTTTGTTGTTCCCGCAGAACTCTCATTATTGGTGCGGCATGACGACTAAGTGTTTCTCTTAGAAGAGCAACACGAATCTCCAAGTGTCGATAGTGAGGCATGCACGAAATACCCGTACAAGCTACATCTCTCGATGTGTTATACTAGCCCGATTGAGCATACATCTCTCGGTGTGTTATACTAGCCCGATTGAGCATATTTCTTTCGGTGTGTTATACTAGCCCGATTGAGCATAATTCTCTCGGTGTATTATACTAGCCCGATTGAGCATATTTCTCTCGGTGTGTTATACTAGCCCGATTGAGCATATTTCCTAAGGGAAATCTGGACTGCCCATGTCTGTCTCAGAAACGATCACGACCACGCAGGTTGGCCGCATGATTTAACCAGCCTAGGCGATCCTCAGCAGGAACAAGCTATCACCACAATGACCACCAGCGGGCCCGTTTATGCCCTGGCCGGTCGAACACATGCCATGTCCCCAAACATCCACCAAACGCCAGCCTTGAAGAAGGATGGTCGAGCTAGTATGGAGTGGCTTGTATGCGCAAAGCTGTTAAAAACGGTCTCAAAGAAGTCGCGACCGTCCAACTTCGCAAGCATGGTTGGACGGCTTGGATCATCCCGCGATTGATCAGTGAAGTGTTGGTATGCACATGGCGGCCCCACTTTTCACCTACATGATCGGCTCTCTCACGACCAAGCCATGGATCAATAAATGATTGCTCAAAACATGGCTGGCGTGATGCTTTAAAAACCGTGGAAGTCCACTAGTGTCTTAAATTGATCACGACCATCCAACTTTGCAGGCATAGTTGGATGGCTTAGATCACACCTAGGACCGTGGAGCAAGTACACACATGCTCACCGCCGGCCCAACGTGGGCCCCACACGATCGGCCTCCCCAAGGGAGAAGCATATCTTGCCAAACCGTTTGGATGAAGTTGCATGCGCACGACCGATCCAATACCCTAATTAGGGTTTGCGGCATGTTACATGTGTCGTTAATCAATCACGAGCGTCCATCTTCGCCAGCTTGGATGAAGGGTGTAGGAATAGACTAAGCAAGTCCATAGAGTATCAACATGATCACTGTGGGCACGTCCATCTCTATCTCCGACCGACCAAGACAAGCCATGGTCGGATGCCTCGATTCGTGTGCCTTGAAGGTGGCATGCCGCGCCCCTTTAAGAATCCTCTGCAGCATAGGATTTCTGTCGAAATTTGATCTCGGACACTCGTCTTTACCGGTCAAATTGAGAGTCCTAGATCGCACCTTCATGAGACAGTGAGGTACGGACATGTACATCGGCAAGCCGTCTACTCGCATGCCCGGTCGGTCCTGCTAAAAACGTCTCTCATGCTTAGTTTCGACCAAGCTGAAGAGTGATGCTTGCGCACCTCTTCAAAACCCTAAAACTTCATCAACGGTCGCAGATGAGCGTCATATATCATCTCGTCCGTCCAACTCTACCAGCTTGGTTAGGCAGCCCAGGCTAGGAGTTAAATGGCTAATAAGATGTCTTGGTCATTACCGTCCGCCACTCTACCACATCACGAGATCGGCCAAGGGAGGGCTTGCCTTTGCAGCCTCCAAACTATCATCCGAAGATAACTAAGCATGCATCTGTTTTAAGACGCTTAATCCGCGACTTACTCCGTTGAGCCTTAAAACAACGATGCTTCATACACATTGATTATATTCGATGCATTACATGCATAGAATACACACGATATTTTATAAATATCGACTTCTTAAATAACTTAGTTATTTAACCTAGCATCACATGCTACTTCCTGTGGGTCCCACGATCCACACATTCGAGACATCAAGCATGTCACAAACTGTGGGATACTTACTGGGGTATTGGTCTGGCGGTTTACAGCGTGCAGCGTGCAACGCGCTATCACGAGAACGTGTCAGGAAGACATGGACGGTTAGTGATGATGTGGGCAAAACTGAGCATGTGACACTAACACACGACCCCACTATCCCATCATTCCACTTCCTCCACTTCCCACGAGAGATCTGGTAGATTTAAGCGCTCTTACAGGGCATTGGAATAACCGATCTATTATGCTCAATGGATTGTATAAATAGGTTCTCCTCCCTATTTCCAGACAAGACAAAAACCAAGTGTTGATACAACGTATTCAAACACCCAGAACTGATTGCTTACATTATTGCAAGCCAGTTCGATATTCTGATACAAGTCATAAACAACCAACAACTTCACACTCTCAACACCTTCTTCGCTTCCCTCCCTAAGATCAACCCCATCTCCTTCACTTTGTGACCGAAGCAAGTCTGGAACGGCCATTTCTTGGTTTAGGCCAGAATTGTACAGATTGATCTCTCGAATCAGAAAGCATTCCCGTGTAGTGCATTTGTTTAGGGTTTAGATTCGTTTCTCATCCACACACACACACCCAAATTTACCAAAAACCGCAGAAATAGTTTTCACCCATAAACAACAAGATATAAAAAGTAATCACAAACACCTTCGTCTCATCGTTTGTGATTCCACGACATCTTGTTTCTCTACCATACGATTAAGATTGTTGTGAGGTGATTGATTAATATAGGTTGTTCTTCGGGAATATAAGACCGGATTATCAATTGGTTCCTGTTCACCTTGATTATTATCAAAAAAAGGAACAAAAACTTTTAGGGTTTTTCTGTGGGAGACAGATTGATCCTTTGATATACTTGTCTGTGTGAGACAAAAAAATTTATTGTTAAAGACTGCGATTTTGGGTCGTAGCAACTCTTAGTTGTGGGTGAGATCAGCTAAGGGAATCAAGTGCGCAGTATCCTGCTGGGATCAGAGGCGTAGGGAGTACAACTGTACCTTAGATCAGTGGGAGACTGATTGGGGTTCAAATATAGTCTAGTCCGAAGTTAGCTTGAAGTAAGCTAGTGTATGTGGCGGATTAATATAGTGTGTATTCAATCTGGACTAGGTCCCGGGGTTTTTCTGCATTTGCGGTTTCCTCATTAACAAAATTCTGGTGTCTGTGTTATTTCTATTTCCGCATTATATTTGTTTATAATTAAAATAATACAGGTTGTGTGTTTGAATCAATCAATTGGAAATCCGACCTTTGGTTGTTGATTGATATTGATTGATCCTTGGACATTGGTCTTTGGTACCGTCCAAGTTATTCATTGTGTTTGATTATAGACTCGCTGATTTCTATTAGCTTGAGTGAATCAAAACAAGAGAGAGATATTAACTCCTTGAGATACTTTTATCTAGATTGAGTCTGACTGTCTAGTTGATTCTCTAGTAAGTGTTTCGGAGTTAGCATACAAATTGCTACTCGAAATATTGGGTGGTGTTGTTGGACCCCCGCTTTTTCAATTGGTATCAGAGCGGGCAAACACCTTAAACCTAATAAGTTTGTGTTTGATCGTTCCTTAAAAATTGTCCCATGGGAAATTTCTTTGGAAAACTAGCTCTTGGCATCTGTAGCGCATGCCAGGTTTCCTTAAAGATTGTTCAAAGATTATTATGGTTAAAACCTCTGGGTTCTCATAATGATCTTACTTCATCTAAAAGGAAAGATTTAGATGTTAAGAATCAATCAGAAGGAAGAAATAAAAAGAAGGAAAGATTGAGAAAACGCTCAACACGCTCAAGGATATGGAACCTCACTAGATTAACTCTTAATCTCTTTGAGGAATACTATCATAACGGATCAATTGATAAAGATCTATTTATAGCGTTCGAAGGCGTTTTTAAATTCTTAGAAAAACTTAAATCTGTTAAGTCTAAGAATTATTCCGAAAAGGGTTTTGTATGTGTTAAATCTGTTAATACTGTGCAACTCAGAAATCGGAAGTATCCTTCTTCTAGTCAGAACAATCAAAGGATAGAAAGCTCTAACTGCCCTGACTATCATCATTACTTTGATTATACTACAGGGACTGTTCACACCTATCAACCAGAAATGTCGCATGATAATTCCTCTGCGCATTATGCCTCTTGGTAACAATGATGGCAATTCCCCATTTGTATATATCTTGGAATGAGGCAAGAAAATGGTTTGAGTTGTGTACAGTTTTGTTAATTGTGTTTAGACATCAATTTTAGCTTTCTATTGCATCCGTTGTCGTTCACATGTGTGTTGTTACGGAATGCATAACCTTTAATGTGCAACTGGCTAAAGAAATCCCATCTTTCTTATGTGGGTCTCGGTTCATGAACAGGTCCAAGCCCATTTGTGGCCTTATAAAGAAGAAGTTCGCGTACTCTAGTCTCCTTCATCATCCGTCCGCGTACGTGAACTTCTAGGGTTTTGTGTGTTTCCTCCATTGAAGATTCATTGGAAAAATTGAAAGAAAGGGTGTTCAAGATTCAATCCAAGTAAGTAATTTTCTCTTGATCCTTTCATATTTCAAATCCCATGAATTCCAGAAGCACTAAAAGGAATTAAAAAAACCCAAAAATCTCTAGCTTGAATTCTTCATGTGACCAAAACTCTCTTAGAATTAGGTTTGTGGATGATTCTTGTGTTAGAGTGTTTGATAAGATTGCTTCAAAAAGTTTCATCCTAGAAAAGAAATTGGATTGTTCTAGTGGGCATGAAGAGGATTTGGTATGCTTTAAAAAATTCAAGCTTTGAAATATCTTTGATGGTCTTGGTCAAGGATTTGATTCTCTTACAAGGATTTTCTATGCCAATATTCATGGTGATTACAACAAGATGGAATTCAAATCCATGATTGGTAGAGAAAGGTTTCTTGTTGATAGAGAATTAATTTCAAGGATTACCAAAATCCCGTCGGGGAACGTACGACTTCCTAGACCAAGTGATGAACGTCCATCTTGTGATGATATCTCGGTTGGGCTTTGTGCAAAGAAGGTCGTTTGGAGTTAAGGAAAGTTCCCTACTAATGATCTTAGTATTGCTTTGATGGCGTTTGGAAAACTTGGTATCCCCAATCTTTGTCCCTCCACAATTGAAAATTCTTGGTGGAGTCACGAGTTTGCGGAATTGGTCTATTTCCTTAATTCGGGTATTTCAAGTCTCGATATTTGTGGTTTCATTATCTCTCAAATGATTTCGATGACTTCACCCGTCGAGATGTTGGGTTACCCTTGCTTGATTAGTCAAATTTTTCGTGATCGTGGGTGTGATGCAATTGGCAACTCTCTTGGGGTCCCCAAACCGGTTCGTCCGTGTACCTTTAGGCGCATAAGGGAAAATGCGTGCAAGCGACAAAGAATCGCTTCTCTTGATTTTAGTGATCCTACTACCATGAGCCTTCTTCTAAAGATTCATAAAGGTGTGTGTAAGGTTGATTCAAGAGTGAAGTGTGTTCAAGAACAATTGTGTTTGGTTGCAACGAAGTTTCTCGAGCTTGAGGAAGAATTGAACACAATTA
This sequence comes from Papaver somniferum, assembly GCF_003573695.1. Lineage (NCBI taxonomy): Eukaryota > Viridiplantae > Streptophyta > Magnoliopsida > Ranunculales > Papaveraceae > Papaver > Papaver somniferum. The sequence goes on along the minus strand of NC_039366.1, from coordinate 113,286,756 downwards.
AAGCATCTTGGAATGTCTCCGATGAGCAAGAAGATGCATAACACGTGTTCTTGATTATTGCCTAGTATGTCTTCTTTTTGGCTTAGTTGGAAGAATAACTAGTGCTTTGAATAGCGATGATTGTGACTAAACATATCTATTATTTTCATCTTCTTGTTTTTAGGTTTTTTGGTTTAAAATTCTAAAACTATTTGGAGGATGATGTTTTGCAATATTTTTGATTTTGTTATATTGCAACATGTTATGGGATATTTGTGTTTACGTCCGTGAACTTTGTTGTCCCATATTTTGTCAAAAGTAAAGTCGCTCATGATCGGTATTCATGTATTGGTTTAAGAATGAATAGACTTTTGACATATACAAAGTTAAGCCTATATTGTCAACCCTTGACGGAAGATAGGTTAAAATCTTTTGTATCCAAGGATTATTGCTATTGTATATGCTTGTGCAAAAGAATGAATCCTTGTGTATTCCACGATATAGATCTACATTGATCCATCTATTTGTATTACCGTAAGGATCCTTGATGTGTCTTATGTTGAGCACGATACAACTAAGTTGATTATTTTTGATTAGCTTGGTTGGTTGTTCCGTGAGGTACGTTATGTTGAGCATTTTAGAACTAAATTAATCATCTTGTTGGTTATTTAGTTATTACTCCACAACTTCTCTTGTGTTGAGTATATGAACGATTAAGCCAATCACTCTCTTGTATGGTTAACCTAGTCGTTGCTCCGTAAGTTTACTTATGTTGATCACAATGAATTAAATTGATCACTTTTGTGGTTAATTTGATTATGTATTTCGATTAAATTAATCGTGGGTTTACTTATGATTAATTTGATTGAGTATTGGATATAAAAATCATTCTCATGGTTTTGGTGTCCAATAAAATCCTTCGTTTCTCTTGAAATTAAGGTCGCTCGTTGTTGTTCCCTTGGGAATGACATCTAATGGGGGAGAGTTCTTTTGAACTTGTGCTTAATGGTCATATCTTGAGGGGTGTGCGGCTGTGGAATTTTAGAGGGGTTATCTTGTATCTTTAAACTCCTTGATGAATGCTGTTAGCTTTGGCTATATTATTGCATCTAAATAAGATGATGTGTGTTTCTTTCTCTCAGTCATGAAATGTCTCTTACGAAAATTTCATTATGATCCCGTTCTTGTACCTTTGCCAATTTTATTGACAAAAAGGGGGAGAATTAATATGTAGTTCACACTACAAATACATATGGTTTTCGGATCATTGTGTAAGGGGGAGTGGTTTTCATGTGAGATGGAGTATTGACTAAGGGGGAGTGATAGATATCACCGTAGTATTATTCTTGAAGTTGTGATACAATTGGACTTTGACACTGTATAATAATACTATGACACTGTATACAATTGGACTTTCATGTGAGACCGATGCTTTCTCATTGTTATAGCTACGGATCTTCAACAACGGTGATGCTAAACTTACAACCTTTGGGATCATTGGAGTACTTGGAAGTGACGAATATTTCGAGGAATGTTGAAGATTAGACATGTTGAATAGGAGCTACTCAAGTTTCATTATCTTTTTTGTATCCCATATGTATTGATAGTTTTGTCACTAAAATTGACAAAGGGGGAGGTTGTTAGAGCACTGCTCGGTCAAAATCGCATGTGTTGCTATCTCAAGCATGTTTGTCAATATTAGTGATCAAAACTATAAGTTTTGATTTCTAGTCTCTTATAGCTAAGTCTCAGACTAGGATAATAAGTGCAGTTGAGATTAAGGACTTCATGGCGATTCATCATACAAGTAAAAGATCTACTCAAGGAACCGATGGAACTTCTCGACAAAAAGGTATGTGGAGACTTGAACTTATCTGTCACTCAAAAGTCTATTTATTCTATCTCCTACTCTTTGAGACAAAAGTAATATATAGACTAGATCATACACATTTGGTATTTCGAGCCGAGTATACCTTGCCTATCTATATCTCGAAATATGTGTAGGTAAGATTTTCGCTTCGACCAAGTTTATCTTTACCTAGTGACGAAAGTCATGAATGTTTCAATCACTTTGAAAATTGCTTTGACGAGAAATAGTGTAACAACTATATAACGCCTGCTAAGAATGTTTCAATGATTGGAATGAGAGTATAGATTACATAACCAATGGATTCCTTGAACCGAAGTTTTCGAACTTTGTTGATCAAGAGAACCGGAAGTATGGAAAGTGCCAAGTCCGCGAACTCAGTCCGCGAACTGCCGAAGTTCTCAAACCCGAGAATTTCTGTTGGAGTTGACAAACTACTTGCGTGAGCCAAGTCCGCGAACCGGCGTAGTTCTCGAACCCGAGAATTTCTGCTGGAGTTTGTAAACTCTATTCGGTGTCTTAAGTCCGCGAACCTAGTCTGCGAACTTGAGAAGGTTATATATCTAAAGATGATTTATGAAATTAATCTTAAAAGACTAAGTAATGCATTTGCAAACCGTGGCTATTAAAGTTTATGAACTGATTCGAGTGAATCAAATCATCTTTGCTTCAATTGTGTCTTGTGTAGTTACATAAGATTTCCTTGCAATTGAACAACTCTCTTAACTAGTTCATTTGAGTCAATTGAACTAGTTATGGTGAAGAAGAACATGGTTGGTATGAAACGCTCATATGGTTAACCTCTTTGGGTAGACTATTGTTGAACCAAAAATGTACACGTTTGGGTGCGGTTAACAAACCTAGAAGCGTACAGTCATTTGTGTATGACAAGCTAAGTTTTCGATCTAACGGTTGAGAAATGTTAGCTTGAATCTAAATCAGGTTTTCATCTAACGGTGAATATTGATTGCTTTGTAACTAAGGCAAAACCCTGATTTGAAAGGCTATATAAAGGAGACATCTAGTATTGTGCAAAACTAATGCCCACACCTTACGTGTGATACTAGTTTGCGTTCTAGAGTCGTTTCTCCTTTATCCTTGGGTTTTCTTCTTCTAAAACCAGGTTAACGACTTAAAGACTTCATTGGGATTGTGAAGCCAGACCGATACTACTTTTATCGTAGTTGTGTGATCTGATCTTGCATCTTCTATCGTAACGGTACAATCATATTGATTGGATTGAGATCGTGAGAGTTCTCTGATAGGCAAGATATAAAAAGTAATCACAAACACCTTCGTCTCATCATTTGTGATTCCACGACATCTTGTTTCGCTACCATACGATTAAGATTGTTTTGAGGTGATTGATTAATCTAGGCTGTTCTTCGGGAATATAAGACCGGATTATCAATTGGTTCATGTTCACCTTGATTATTATCAAAAGACGGAATAAAACTTTTAGGGTTTTTCTGTGGGAGACAGATTGATCCTTTGATAGACTTGTCTGTGTGAGACAGATTTGTTTATTGTTAAAGCCTACGATTTTGGGTCGTAGCAACTCTTAGTTGTGGGTGAGATCAGCTAAGGGAATAAAGTGCGGAGTATCCTGTTGGGATCAGAGGCGTAGGTAGTACAACTGTACCTTGGATCCGTGGGAGGCTGATTGGGGTTCAACTATAGTCCAGTCCGAAGTTAGCTTGGAGTAGGCTAGTGTCTGTAGCGGCTTAATACAGTGTGTATTCAATCTGAACTAGGTCCCGGGGTTTTCCTGCATTTGCGGTTTCCTCGTTAACAAAATTCTGGTGTATGTGTTATTTATATTTCCGCATTATATTTGTTTATATAATTGAAATAATACAGGTTGTGCGTTTGAATCAATCAATTGGAAATCCGACCTTTGGTTGTTGATTGATATTGATTGATCCTTGGACATTGATCTTTGGTACCGTCCAAGTTATTCCTTGTGTTTGATTATAGACTTGCTGATTTCTATTAGCTTGAATGAATCAAAACAAGAGAGACATATTAACTCCTTGGGATACTTTTATCTAGATTGAGGCTGACTGTCTAGTTGATTCTCTAGTAAGTGTTTCAGAGTTAGTCCATACAGATTGCTAATCGAAATATTGGGTGGTGTTGTTAGACCCCCGCTTTTTTGAAAACCTATAGTTCACCTAGTTACGTCTGTATTCCCACGCCTCCAGGAAAACCCTCGAGGCATAGGAATACAGACGTAACTAGGTGAACTATAGGTTTAGCACGTTGGTCTCAACTATACGAAGTTAGGTGTAAATTTGTGTAGCAGCTTAATCCTGAGAGTATTCAATTCTAGACAACGTCCCGGGGTTTTTCTGCGTTTGCGGTTTCCGGTTAAGAGTTTGTGGGTCTCCTTCAACTCTTATAGTAGGAGGGCCATTGAACATTTGTCCTCTCGTTCTGTTGAGACCTTCTCCTAATTTCTTCGGAATCTTTTCTCTGGCGTTTGGCTAGACAATTCCAAAAGAGCTGCATATTCTTGTAATCAAACAAGCAAAACCAGGAGTTCTTCTTTTACCTCTCCGAATTGTGATCATTTTTCTGATCATTAAACCACAGAAATCAAAATTTTTGATTCCTCTAACTAGATGATATGTAAGTTCAGCAACATCTCTAGTCCACTTGGTCTTATGCATATTGCTAGGACACAAGTTTGAACAAGCTAGTTTTCCAAAAACTTTGAGATGAAATTCAACATTGTGAATAAGAAGAGAGTTACCTTACCATGCTCCAACGATTACTGAAGAGATAGTATTGTTGTCAACTCGATATATTTCATCCGAACATGGTAAGAAGGTATTCAGGTACGGATATAGAATCAATTCTGAAATCACTTGCTTGTTAACCTCAAATGATTTTGTACCAATCATAGTATGAAACGTACATCCTTCAAAATCCATCTCATGCATGTTAGCATAAAAGAGTTTTACAAGGTCCGGAGTTGCCTTAAATGAGCTTTCATGGAAAATACCCCATTCACGATTTTTCACAAAGTTCATATAATTTCTATCCGAAACTTTGACAAATATCATCTCCATGATGGGTTCCTTGATTGAACCGAATTTCACAAGGCATTCCTTGATTGTACTTTATTTCTTCGTTTCTTTGTCATATTTGTGACAAAAAGGAGGGGAAATATATGGAGTAAACAGGTGATACTGGCGTTGATTTTATATTGATTGGTATCGCTAAGGAAAAGAACATTGGTGCCTGAACGTTTATCTAACGAAAGAGTTAAAGCACAAACTAAGGGGGAGTAACATGTCATATGAATTGGTATAACAAAGACGTGAGGATTGAATATCTACCTAACTTCCTTAGGGGGAGTAACATGTTATAATGTCAACATCGTTAACAAAACTTATGGTGTTTGTGTTATTTCTTTTCCGCATTATATTTTGTTATATAATTAAAATATCACAGGTTGTGCGTTAAGATCAATCAATTAGAATATCCAACCTTTGGTTGTTGATTTATATTGATTGACACTTGAACATTGGTCTTTGGTACCGTTCAAGTTACTCCTCTTATATTCAATCGAGCTCGCAGATTTCTATTTGCTGATTGCGGATTGAATTAAAAGTTAGAGATATTAAACTCTTCGATATACTTTCCTCTAGATTGAGTCTGACTGTCTAGTTGATTCTCTAGAAAGTATATTGGAGTAAGTCCTCTCAGATTGCCAAACGAATTGCTAGGTGTGGTTGTTAGACCCCCGCATTTTCAAAAAGCTCCCATACTAACACTAATCCCATTTGGGTTTTCTTGTTAGATTTGTACACCTTTTTAGAGCAGTAAACAGTTGTTCAACTTTCTTGTGATGATCACTAGCAATTTTTCATGTATGTTAAAAATTATCACGAGAACCACAAAACATACATGTACCAACATCTTTAAACTCATCTGAGAAGTTATGAGTCACATCAGGTTTCAACGCCTAAATCTCGCTTATCTCCTGACTTACGACAATTCTTCAGAGAAGAATTAAAGGAGTTACTCAAATCCATTGAAGATGCTTTGACAGACTTCAAATCCTTATTTTTTGCAATTTCTGCAACAAGATCAGAATTGATCCAGATTCGTTCATCCAACTTCTTCTAGAGAATAACTATCTCTTCAGAACGTTCACGAAGATCAGATTTTTTGATATAAATTTCGCAATGAAGGACATCAATTTTCCTTATCAATCGTTGTTTCTCTCGACAAAGATTTTTGATGATTTTTTTTAGATCAAAACACTCAACCTCATCGATGGTTTCTAGAATACACTCGGAGTTGAGTAGATCTAATCCTGATGAAGCGTTTATAGAGACTTTACTGTCCATAGAGTCAGATTGCTACAAGCACGGACTTATGAGGTCTTTAACGTGTTTGCCTTCTCTGATACCAATTCAAAAAGCGGGGGTCTAACAACCACACCCAATATTTCGTTCGGCAATCTGTGTGGACTAAGTCCAATATAATTCCAGGAGAATCAACTAGACAGTCAAACTCAATCAAGGAAAAACATCCAAGAGTTATATCTCAATTTATAAATACAATCTACAATCGAACAAATATAAATTTGTGATCCTGATTTATACGAGAAATAACTTGAACGGTATCAAAAACCAATGTCCAATTGTCAATCAATTTCAATCAACAACCAAAGGTTGGATTTACCAATTAATTGAACTACGCACAACCTATGAAATTTCAATTATATAAAAATATAACGCGAAAAAGAAATAACAGAGACACCAGAAGTTTTGTTAACGAGGAAACGCAAATGCATAAAAACCATGGGACCTAGTCCAGACTTGAACACCACACTGTATTAAGCCACTACAGACACTAGCCTACTACAAGTTAGCTTCGGACCGGAATGTAGTTGAGCCCTAACCAAGTCTCACACCGATTAAGGTATAGTCGCGTTCCTTACGCCTATGAATCCCAGCATGACTCTACGCACTTGATTCCCTTAGCTAATCTCTCCCACAACTAAGAGTTGCTACGACCCAAAGTCGAAGACTTGATAAACAAATCAATCTCCCACAGAAAAGTCCATTCAGATAGATAAATCTGTCTCCTACAGAAATACCTACGAAGTTTTTGTTCCGTCTTTTGATAAATCAAGGTGAACAGGAACCAATTGATAATCCGGTCTTATACTCCCGAAGAACATCCTAGAAATATAAATCACTTCATAATAACTTAACTATATGGTAGTAGAACAAGTTATTGTGGAATCACAAAGAATGAGACGAAGAGCTTTGTGATTACATTTTATATCTTACCTATCGGAGATAAATCTCGAGCCAATCTTAGAAAAGATAGTACTCAATATGATAGAACAAGTAAGATCAGAACACACAACTACAAAGAAAATAGTTGGGTCTGGCTTCAGAATCCTAATGAAGTCTTCAAGCCGTTAACCTATAATGGTTTTAGGAAAAACCTAGGTTAAAGGAGAATCGAATCTAGTACGCAACTAGTATCACATATGAGGTGTGGGGAGTAGGTTTCCCAGTTGTTAGAGTTTTCCCTTATATAGTCTTCAAATCAAGGTTTGATAGCTTTGAAACAAAGCAATCAATATTCACCGTTAGATGAAATACTGATTTAAGATTCGAGCTAAGTTTGCTTAAACCAAAGCAATATCTCTCCACCGTTAGATGGTCTTAGCTTGTTATACACAAATGAAATATACCTTCATTTAGATATGGGTAATCGTACCTAAACGTGTATATTGAGTTGGCCCAACAATAGTTAACCGAAGTTAGCCATATGAACACTTTTCTATCAACCTCATTCATCTAACACTTCTAAATGAAATGATCATCAAATGAATCTGATTGTGTTACTCATAGAGTTGTTCAATTGTTTATATTCACATAGAAGTATACAAGACACAATTGAAGCAAAATCAGATTGATTCCAAAGAATCAATTCATGAACATTTTAGCCACGATTTGCAAAGATTGTATTCCTTAATTTATATACGTATTTGTTCATGAGTATGATATCACACTTAATCGATTTTAGAACTTGAACCAACTTAGTTTGCAAACGTGTACGCAATCTTAAGTTCCGGACATTGGTCATGTACGACAGTTCGCAAACGGGTACGCATAATGTCGTTCCGGACCGAACTCAGGTGAAACCGTTCGCAAACGGGTATGCAAACTTGGTTCTCGGACTTTGACAGTTAAAACCATTCACATACTAGTGTGCATTCTTGGTTCCCGGACCTGAATCACACTACAATAATTTGCATACTGGTATGTATTGTGTTATATCCAAAAAATGGTTAATTGTTCTAAACTCCCATCTCAATTATTGAAACATCCTTAGAAGACGACAATAAATGTCTCACACAAACTATTAGCTTATGAGTAATTTTCAAATGATTGAATGAGCCTTTGCTCCATTGAATCTTGTCCAGATTTCCTGGTTTTTGACTTGGCTTAGATTATTATATGGTCAAAAATTGTTCTCAATAATTATCCGAGGAAATTGACTTGAAAAAAGTCAAAGTGGCTTGAATATTCAAAGAATTTTATGTCTTGAAACTATTACTTACGCTCTCTTTACAATATCTCTCAAGTAATAAGTGCAAATTTTTTCCCATATACAAACTTTAAGAAAGGGTAAAATTATATTTCACCTTTTTAGTTTGATATTTGGTTTGTGAGCGAACTCTTTTCTTAAGAGGCCGGTCAGTTTATGAGTTGTGGTTGATTAATATTCCTTTTTATTAATTCACTATCTTTGAAATTCCTCTTACTCGAATCGCATACTCAAAAGTTTTTAAGCTATGGTATCCTCAAGTATGATCTCTTCTGGTGAAATCTCTGCATCTTTGGTCGTTGGTTCCACAACGAAAAGTGTTGAGAATTCCTATCCTAAGGAGAATGATTCACTTTTTAAGAGAAAAGGGAAGAACGTGAAGAAACCTAAAGCAAACCACTCAAATCTGCAAAGGTTTGCAAATACTCTTGAAGAGTTTAAAAATACCAAGATGGAAGTCCATGGTCTTAAAAATATCCTGAAAAAATCTCTCAAGATTCAAGAAGCACTTGTCAAACAATCGGCGAGTCGTTTATTGTGCACACTCCTTTAAAAGATGTATTTTTGACATATTAATTTGGATTTTTGTTAAAGGGAGAGCAAACTGTGATCTGAGGAGCGCAAAAATCTTAATTGACTCAATAACAAGGACCAATTCGATATATTTTTTCGACTCGGTCTAAAAAAACACTTAATAGCCACTTAAGTTTTTCACATAGATTAAAAATTATCTTCTTCTTTCGTATAAAAGATTATGAACCCTGATATTTTAACTTCAAAATTAGGGTCGGTTTTGCCAACCATTAACAATAAGATTTTGAAGATACAATAAGTGAGAAAAGGAATTGAGCATTCTAACATTAATTTAGTATCGAAATCGCTGTTGTTAACCACACTATGATACGAACAGAGTCGAGGAAGATAAAACACTGGTTAACGTACACCTAACCAAAATAACCTTGCTTGTGGCGATCCCAGACTTGTTAGTTTCTAGGGTTCATGATTTGTTCTTCTTCCTAGAAAAGAAAAAGAAAATAAGAAGGATATGTCATGTGTGTGGTTACTAAAAATATTAGACAGAGGTCGAGAAATATATCGAGTTTGTCCCAGATAGTAAGTCGACCATAATTTTTTCTCTCCTTAAATCATATATTGGCTGCTCTCTCTTTAACAAAAATTATTAATTTGTTAAGGGACGATTCTATTACCATCCGAATCATCTGAATTGCATAACTCCCAAAATTAAATAAATGGTGAAAATTAAAATGTCACGTACACACTCGTTAGAAAATGAAATACACATATAAGACTCGAAATCAATCAAGTGATAGGCTATGGTTTTGTGTCATCCGAGTGGAACCAAACTCGTTGACACCCAGACTTCAATGAGACACTGCGAATACAAAAGATTGGTCAATCAACATCACCATCTAACAAACTTCCCAATATATCCTTTCATAACCCTACATCTTCGTACAAATCATCACACGGAGTAGATAAAAGAAAACCCTTGTTCGACACAAGATAATCTGACGGTCTGTATTACTCCTACCCTCGCTGCTAGACTCAAAATCGCCCAACCCCCTCTCTCTTTTCTTTTATCACGTTCTCTCTCGCTGCTTATAAGTTAAGTAGAGTCCTAATTTCTCAATAGAATCGACCCTTATATAAAAAGAAAAATAACCCAAAAATAATTTTATTCTATTACCCTTTTTCATTCTATTATTTCCTTCTCTCTGTTCAAAATCTCTGTAAAACCTCTTGAATGATAATCGCGATTTCTCATTCGTTTTGCATTTCTAGGTTTTCGAATTGAATCTTCGAAATTCCATTGAATAATTCTAGGATTTGATTGAAGTTTTAATTAAAGAAAGAGATTTTGATGGATAATAATAGTTCAACAATGGCTTTATCTGCTTCAGACTTACCTACGATCTATTCATTGATTGCCAATTCACTTAGTTCTGATCAAAACTTGCGTAAACCTGCCGAATCCGCTCTTTCTCAGTCCGAAAGTAGACCTGGTTTTTGTTCTTGCCTCATGGTAGTGTTCTCGTCTTTTTTGTATAAAAATTAGGTTTTCAATTTTTGAAATGTTTGATATTTTGTTAGTTAAGATAGTTCGATTTTTGTTTCTTGATACTGCGCGTAATGATTGATTGTGTGTGTGAAATGCAGGAAGTGATTACTGCGAAGGATCTGGTTTCTCAGTCTGATATTCGCTTAATGGCTTCCGTGTATTTTAAGAATGGTATAAATCGTTATTGGAGAAATAGGCGCGATTCCTCGTAAGAAGATCTTTTTTTTTTTTTTTTATATTTTTACTTCAATGTTGAAATTCTATTTGTTAAGCTATTATTGGTTATCAATTATTCGAAATAATAAGTAAGATATGATTTGTCGCTATGCATTGAGAATGCTGATAGTTCATCGCTAGATTTTGGACTTAAATTTACTATGGCTACGTCACTGGAAATGTATTTGGCAAAAATCATAGAAAGCATTTTTGAGGAACCAAAATTAGCTTAGTTTTTACCTTTCATACAATTTTAAGCTGTATATATTAGTAATGCAGTTACAGAAAAAGCTTTAGAAAGTGAAATTAACCGTCTGTCACGTCGCTATAACAATTCTTCAATCTTACAAAGTGAAACGAAATGAAAAATAGTGTGAAGAGTCCGTGTTTTCCCTAATATATTTTGAGAAACAAACTTATAGGCCTGAAACATTACAAAGTCATGAGCGATTTTCTTTTTCTTCTTTTACTTGAAACAAAACTGTAATCAATATATGAATTTGACCATCTGTGATCAAATAATTGGTTAGGCTTTTGCTTAACAATATTGTTTGGATTATGAGATTGTTTGTGTTTATTTAATTTTGTACACTGGTAATATATCATCGCTCTCCATCCCTATTGTATCTGTCTTCCTTGTTCTAAGCCTTTAGGATAATTTCTTGCAGAGGAATAAGCAATGAAGAGAAGATACATTTGAGACAGAAGTTGTTGTCACACATGAGGGAAGAAAATTATCAGGTGATATGTAAGATAATATCGGGATGATCCCTTGCTATTTCAGTTTTTTTTTTTTAATATACATATGGTTAAGTATATTCTGTAATTATGCTGTTTACTTTTATAGTCATTCTCGAGGTTGTGAATCTCTACTACTGTAAATGTGAGATTGAGAATGGGATCCTGATGGTTAGTTTGTTGGATATCCTGTCGGTCGAGAAGTTGAGTACTTTACCCTAGAAATTATATCATTAAGTGTTGTGACATAGCAAAATGGTAGGGGGAAACTTGTGCATAATGAACAACTTAGCTGATTGCAAGACAACTGGAGCTAGGTAGCGCAATGCGTGAGCTTCCTAGTCCCAGCATCTGCTGAAATAAACAGTTCTCTATGCATTCTACATAACTGTGTGTTTCCATAAACAAAGTATGGGAGGGTTATCGATTTGTGTTTACTTTTCAATTTTGCTGTCTCTAAGACCTTTCAAGTAATGAATACTAATTTCAATGTTTAGTGTGATTGTGTTTTGGTGTAGCCTGGGATAGAAGATAAACCTAGTTGGGTTTGATTATTCATTTCTTTTTGTTTTGTTCAAAACAGATTGCTGTTCAGTTGGCTGTTCTAATCTCAAAAATTGCTCGCATTGATTATCCAAAAGATTGGTAAGTCTTCCATTCCTTTTCCTTCATTATGATTCACTCTACTGCATGATAAAACAAACTTATTGAAAACTGGTGATGCTTGCTGAGCTTTTATTTCACTTTCTTGTGAAGTATTAGCACAACATAATATTGGCAATTAAGGTAGTGCGAGGACTTCCTTTGAGCAATTATCTAATGTGATTTCGTTGGATTTTTGTAACATGTGAGTGCGAATAGAAGCATAACATATGCAGATATATGGGTGCATAAATGTTCAGTCACCGTCATCTTTCTAGTTTGTTGTATAGCCTTAAAATTACTGCGTGGAAACTTTTGAGATACGGATACCCGAGGGCCGAGGCTATCGATTCATGATATGTTGGTATTTGTCTTAGTATTAGACAACATAATGATCGTTACTCTGAGAGAAAAAGACAAGATAAAAATTAGAATCATGTTCTTTTTTTCTTTTACTTTGTTTATCCATGTCTTTCTAATCCTTCAAAGTATTTGCCTCCTATTGGCTATAATTTTATATATTGTGTTGATCTCAACATCCACTGATGAAACCATTCATTCAGGCCAGAGATCTTCACAGTTTTAGCACAACAACTTCAATCGGCAGATACTCTTACTTCACACCGAATATTCATGGTTCTCTTTCGAACCTTGAAGGAGTTGTCAACCAAGCGGCTCACGTCTGACCAAAAGAACTTTGCACAGGTATGTTACTGTATATATAGTTCTACTGTTGATGTGTTAATCCAGTAGTTGACTTCTAATTTTAAATGCTCCTTAAATATAGTAGTAGGTGTACTAGTTTTATCGTCTCTACGAACGCGAAAATAATTTTTTTTCTTGTTAAATCTACAAATAACATGTTCATGAATGGTTTTTGTTGCAGATATCCTCCCAATTTTTTGAGTATATTTGGCACCTTTGGCAGACTGATATGCATACCATACTTAACAGTTTCTCCGCACTTGCCCAAAATATCGTGGAACATCAAGATGATCTGTATTTGACTTCTGAGAGATGGTTGTTGTGTTTGAAGATAATAAGACAGCTAATTCTTTCCGGATTTCAGAGTGATACAAAATCATTCCAGGTATTAGGGCTAACCACTGCGCTCCTTCTGATTTTTATCATAAAAATTTCTGTAGCAATGATTCGCTGACATCCTCCTGCTGCATCTATTTTTAGGAGGTGCGGCCGGTCAAGGAAGTCTGTCCTGTTCTCTTGAATGCTATTCAGTCACTTCTTCCATATTGTAAGATTTTCCTATAATATATTAATTTTTGTTTTTTCTCTCTGTGTGAATAATGCAGGAGCCTAATAATTTCTTGTGAAACATGTAGTTTGTCTTGCTATCTTAGAGAGAAGCTGGTTTTAGTATTTTCTTAATTCAGCAGTTAGGCCTTAGGCTGATCAACATATATCTTCGTATGAGTAAAAATCACTAGGAGATGCCATTCAGCTTTTCAGTTTTCATTAAATTGCTAATACCTGAAGAGAGCATGCAGATTGAAATCCTTCTCTCTTAGATAATATGCTAATACCTGTCCCGGGTTATGCAGATTCATCTTTTCAGGGTAAACATGATAAGTTTCACAACTTCACTAAGAGAGCCTGCACGAAATTGATGAAAGTTTTAGTCACGCTACAGAGCAAACACCCTTACTCCTTTGGTGATAAATGTGTTCTTCCACCTGTGATGGACTTCTGTTTGAATAGAATTACAAATCCTGAGCCAGAGTTAGGATCCTTTGAGGAATTTCTGATTCAGTGCATGGTCATGGTGAAAGCGATATTGGAATGTAAAGAATACAAGCCCATCCTCACTGGGCGTGTGATAAATGAGAGTGCGAATTCACTGGAGCAGTTGAAGAAAAACATTTCTGGTGCAGTTGTGGAAGTTCTTTCCTCTCTATTGCCTAGTGATCGTGTAATCCTGTTGTGTAATGTATTGATAAGGAGGTAATATATGTTCAAATTTTCTTTTGGCATAGATGTCTTTTCTATCTATTTATCTGTTTTCCAAGTTATTGAACTCACTTGCCTTCAGACATTTCATATATCAATGATTTATTTCCTTCAGTTTGGTGACAAGATTTCATAGTATTTTGCTGACACATGTTCCGTGTTATTACCTTTTTAACAGGTATTTTGTATTCACCGCAACTGATTTAGATGATTGGTATCAGAACCCTGAATCCTTCCATCATGAGCAAGATATGATTCAGTGGACTGAAAAACTAAGGCCATGTGCAGAAGCTCTATATATTGTATTGTTCGAAAATCATAGCCAGGTAACTGACATATAATTTTCTCCATGTTCAGCTCTTTGCAGGTTTCTACCAATGATTTATGTTAGGGTGATTTCGATGTACATTTTGCCTTGACCTTTTTTTTGTTCAGCTCTTAGGTCCTGTAGTTGTTTCCATACTTCAAGAAGCAATGAATGGCTGTTCAGCTTCAGAAACTTCGATCACTCCTGGAATGCTTCTTAAGGATGCTGCTTATGGTGCTGCTGGACATGTATACTATGAGCTCTCAAATTATCTGAATTTCAAAGACTGGTAGAATCTCTTGTTTTATTTTTTTAATTATTAGTTATTGTCTTGACTGGTTCAGATTGTTATAAATTGCTGTGAAAAACTTGAAATGAGATTCTTTTGTTTTATCGTCTGATGCACCAACTGGATGAAACAAACAATATAGTTAACCTAAGATTTATTTAGTGGAGAACAACCTGTTGGTGATGATGTTTCTTGACATATTTTGTGTAGTTATAGCCTTCTAGAATTAGTTCTTGTTCGGATGTCCACGCTTTCAGAATTTATATGACCTGGATGTTGTACGTATCATTCTGGTAACCAATAACTGTAGAAGCTCAAATTGCGAACGAGTAAAATATATTAAGGTCCATGGTTTTAACAAGAAGTGGAATACATCAACGTCACTCCCCTTGACGCTTCTCAGCACATTGTTACTTGCTTCAATTTGTCTTTTTTAATTGTGTTCATTCTGCATCCTCTGGTTTCCTCCAGTTCTCATGAAATGATATTGTACTTTGTAGTACATCGCTAACATGGCCTGCTCTCACTTTTAAATCTGGAACAGCTTCGGAGTGTTGAGGAGTTTATTAATGAAATGTTGTTTGCAGGTTCAATGGTGCTTTGTCCCTCGAACTCACAACTGACCATCCAAATATGCGCATTATACGCCGAAAAGTAGCCCTGATTCTGGGGCAATGGGTTTCAGAGGTAGGATGTTTCTCTCAGTTCTGTTGTCTCTCAAATTGCTTTGGTTTCGCTTCTGCCTTCTGGTACTTATTCATTATGGTGTTTGCTATTAGCCACCTTTTGTTGCACCTCTGCGGACTTATTTGGTTTGCAAATTAGCAACAAGATTTGAATTGCTTGCCAAAACTAAGACACTAAGAAAGTAACCACAGGTACTGTTTTGGAAATAGGTGAAAAACTGCAGAACGATTTTGCTAATTCCAGACTGCTTTGATTACATTTGGCTAGAAACTTTGTGATTGTGGTTTGTCATGCAATAAGGTGAGGCGAGTGAATTGTAGCTCATGTGGATGTGAATTCAGCTGGAGTTGGACTTAGGTTTAAGTTACAGGCTGTGAATCAGATATTGGATTGTTTCAACAGTCGCAGCATATTTTGAGCTTTAAATATGTAGGAGCCTGCTATTAAGTGCTAAAACAACTAATCATTTGCGGACTAAGCTAACCGAATTGACCATAAATAGGTTGAAAACTGTCCCAGTTGGTAGTGGCATAGAATGTTAGAAATGAGAATTTTATAGGTATAATTATACAAATTGGAATATATCTTGCTTTAGTTTGATTCTCTTACTGAATGAATCCTAATTTATAAATTTAAAATCAAGAAGGCAGTCCAAGATTACTATTTTCTGTTAAGAAAATTAATGGAGGGGTCAATTAGTTTGGCATAACTTGGTTAGTACTAAATATTGATCAATTGAATCTTGTTTTCTCCACAAAGCATCCTTATGTCTTTCTATCAATATACATCAGTCAGTTACAGTGATAACTTGACGTGTCATCACAAACTTCATGGATTTGTACCTCATTTAGATAACAATGTATATTGGGCTTAAGTGAGATTTGTGTTGATGTTAAGGATCTTCTGATATTGAGGTTCTTTCATATTTATCTGATGCAAAAATTAATGTTTCTTCTCTTCTTCAGAAGGTTCTTAGTTGACTATTGTATGATGGTGATTATGAGAATGCAACATTCTTCAGTCTCTGATAGGTTCAGTTTTTTTATGGCAGATTAAAGATGACACCAAAAGACCAGTTTACTGTGCTTTGATCAGATTGCTTCAGGACAAAGACTTGGCTGTTAGGGTACAGTCTCACATTCTTTTTCTCTCAAAATATTGGATTGGTTACGTAGTGCAACATTAAAATAGCTTTATAGTGTCCCTTTTAGATGTGCTCTGCATTTTCTACTGCGTAACCAGATTCTCCATGTCCTTCTTTCAGCTGGCAGCGTGTAGGTCCTTGAATTTTCTTATCGAGGATTCAAATTTCTCTGAACGTGATTTTACTGATCTGCTTCCAACATGTTGGGGTTTATGCTTTAATCTGATAGATGAAGTGCAGGAGTTTGACTCGAAGGTAGGTTCTTCTTACATTGCTAATTAGAAATGTTATCCAAGAATCCTTGACTCACATGCTTCATCTGTACCCAGTTTGACCGTCTTCAATTATTTATCTGGCTTAGTTCATCTGCAATAAATTGTTCATAATTCATAATGCCTAATGGGGTTTCTTCTATATGCTTAATATGTTCTAAACTTCTAATACGATATCTAACTATGGATACTGCTTAGTGATCTTTTAATTAGTTTTTCATAATCTCAAATAAAAATGCCAATCTTATTGTTTTTTTAGGAAAGAACACTGTCTACCATGGATTTGGAAATTGTGAGTTAAAAAAAATCATGACAGGGAACTTAAATGTTGATCACATTCTTTACCGTGGCGTATATCAGTATTAGCTTTGGTGGATTGCCACCACATCTCAGTATGTCCCGAATTTCAGTAAACAAGTGTCATATTCACAATGAGCTGATGGCTGTATCAGTATTCATACATTGTCCATCTTCTTGGCAATGACCAACAACAATGTCCTGCTTAATAGTTGATTACACGCATATGATTGGGTTGTTATAGAGCCGTAGACATCTACAATTCACATTGTATCTTCCAGTTCAACCTTAATTGTTAAAGAAACACACAATTGATTCCTTAATGTTAGGATTATCTGTAGTTAAATGTTTGTTTTTCTTGAACCAGATTGTTTCTATCCATCTACTCTTCTGTTGTCTTACCCTCCTTGATATGGCTCTTCTGAAAATTCTTTCTTGCTCTGTTTCCAGGTTCAGGTTTTGAATCTGATTTCTGTGCTTATTGCACATGTTAACGGAATCAATCCATTTGCAAACAGGCTGGTGGAGTTCTTTCAGAAGGTACAATTTGATACTTTGATGTGTATGAATGTTTTTTGTGGAAGGATGAAGAAGTTAGGAAGCAAGTAGACATTCTATATATTGCAGTAATAATCTCTTTGGTTATAGAAGTAATTGGCGACAGTATGTGTGCATCGAATATTAGTTTGAAGTTCATATTGAGATTATCGAGATGTCACTCTATCGGATATGATGAATTTGAGACAAAACACTGTTAAAGGTCCCTTTAGGCATTTCTAGGTCTCAGTGTTTTCCTACTCTTCGTTCAAGTTTATTTTGGATTTGGCCCTACAAGTAGTGGACTTGGATTCTGACATAGTAATTTTGACAGGTGTTGGACTATAGTGTTTATAAGAACCCCTTCTCTTTTCAACATATGTATTCTGGTTTTACATCCTGTGCTTAAACATACTCCGTGTTAGATCCGTAAAGTCATTTTCAATGTTCAATCTTATGTAAACTTCTGTTCATGCCATAATCTTATCAGTTCTGCTGTTAGTAGCCTTAAACTTATGGTTCTGCATCCGTCTTAGATTCTTACCCTTCTTCCTCATTATTCTGTCTTCCAACATAGTTATTTCATGTGAACGCCTTCAAATTCATTGACAAACAATTTTCTGGGTTCGAAATAGAAAGTAAAGTTGCAATGGTGATTACAATTGTGGTAGTAATGAGAGATCTAATGTATAGAACTAAAAGTGAAATCTCCCCTTTGTATGTAATGATTCCAGATATGGTTGAAGTCGTTGGACCATTCTGCAGCATTAGGAGTGTTCTCTAAGCACTAGAATAATAATTCATGCAGAAAGTCATTTTGGTGTATTGATCTAGTTTATATTTCCT
This sequence comes from Papaver somniferum, assembly GCF_003573695.1. Classification (NCBI taxonomy): domain Eukaryota; kingdom Viridiplantae; phylum Streptophyta; class Magnoliopsida; order Ranunculales; family Papaveraceae; genus Papaver; species Papaver somniferum. Next base: position 113,268,305 of record NC_039366.1, on the reverse strand, counting down.
ATATGGTTATACTAGAATAACGGTTCCTGTATCCATTTGTTAGATCTGGGAGGAATCTACCGGTGAAAGCCTGCTACAGATTCAACTGCTTGTTGCGCTAAAGAATTTTGTGGTTGCACTTGGTTATCAATCACCCATGTGCTATAACATGCTATTGCCGATCCTGCAGAAGGGTATTGATGTTAATAGCCCTGACGAACTCAATCTCCTGGAAGATAGTGTGCTGGTAAGCTATGCATTTATCCTTTGGTTGTATATTTTTACTTCATCTGGATGTTTATTTTACTAAGACGAGCAGTAAACTGTGTGCAGCTATGGGAAGCGACACTTTGTAATGCTCCCTCAATGGTGCCACAACTATTGGGATTCTTCCCTTACCTGGTGGAAATCATGGAAAGAAGCTTTGATCACCTGCAGGTCAGGCTTTCCGCTAACACATAAAATTTTGTTTCGTGTACTCTTGCTTAGTTATATCAGAATGTGAAACCCTTGTGATTTATTTGTTAGAGAATATTTTTATTTCAAGCTGTTGCTACGAATGTGCTTCGATAAGGTTGCTGTATTCCCTCCCTCCGTCCCACGAGTTATGCCAGCTTAAGATTATGGTTTTTATCTTACATGGAAAATAAGAAAGTCAAAAAGATATCCTAATTGGTCCAATATCATTTTACAACAAAAATGACTGGAGCATTTGATGAGACTTTTCGATTTGAGAAAGCTGAAACCTTAGACGTCAATTCGGAGGCTCATCAAGTCTCAAGTTTCAATACTGTTCTTGGAGAATTAATACTTGGTTTATGAATTTCAGGTTGCAGTCAATATCATCGAGGGTTATATAATTTTAGGTGGAACGGAGTTCTTAAGCATGCATGCTTCAACGGTGGCTAAACTTCTTGATGCAGTTGTTGGTAATGTAAACGATAGAGGACTGATCTCAACGCTTCCAGTCATTGAAATCTTAATACAGGTACTTCCAACTACATACTCATCATTTTAGAGTTCAAATTAGGCTATTTTTCCGTTGCACGAGCAACTAACCTTCCTGTATTTTCCGTAAACGACATAACTTCATATGAATATAAACGTGTCTTTTTTTTGAGTATTATGTTAAGAATAACAGATTTGTATGCTACTGTGCAGTGCTTTCCAATCGAAGCCCCTCCATTGATTGGTAGTACGCTTCAGGTACCTGGGGTTTTTTCTTATTGATATATAGGGCCTTCCTCTCTGTCTATGGAGCTGGTTAATATTTTTTTATTTGTAAAAGGTGGTTGCTTTAGCTGACCCTTTTTTGTTTTGTTTTGGATGGTCTTAGAAATTAATCATAATATGCCTAAGTGGGGGCGATGAGCGTGATCCTTCTAAAGCAGCTGTGAAGTCTTATTCTGCAGCCATTCTCGCGAGGATATTGGTAACCAATACCAATTACCTTGCTCACTTAACATCAGATCCATCCCTATTTTTGGCTCTCCAACAAGCTAGCATTTCAATCGAGGACAATGTACTTCTTTGCTTGGTTGACATATGGATTGAAAAGGTATTGGACGGACAAGCAATTGGCCTGATATTCTGATTCATATTCATCTGTTTTGTTGCAATGGCACAAATAATGCAAATTCAGTATTTTTTACGTTTAATCTGTTTCTATTCTTTCTCTCCAAAACTATTCAAGTCTTAATGTGGTCTTTGATGGTGGAACAACAGGTTGACAGTGTGACATCCATCCAGAGGAAAGCTTTTGGTTTAGCTCTTGCTATTATTTTATCTTTAAGAGTACCTCAAGTCCTCGATAAACTTGATCAGATACTAAGGTATCACTGTTACAACTCATGCTCTTGTTGCATTCACAATATAGATTTGGATGTTATTGTGATCTAAACTTTTTATTTGTTGATGTAGTGTCTGTACAAGTGTTGTAGTAGGTGATGACTTAAATGACGAAGAATCTAGGTAAGGGTCTCCGTCCTCATCATATCCCTATATTTTACTGTTTTGGGTGGATATATGTGCTGTCCTGTTCTTTTCTGATTGTGGTGTGTGGTTAATATTTTTGTTATTATTCATTTTCTTGATGTTAGTGGTGATAACATGAATGGTTCTGAGGCTCTACTTGAGGTTACGGTTCCAAGTAAAGATTTTAGGAAGAGACAGGTAATCACTCTTTTCTTTGACTCTTGTCCTCCAAAGTTAGATGAAGGATTGGAAAAAATAAAGGCAGTTGCAACAAAACTATGTTTTTCAGATTAAAGCTTCAGATCCTATCAAACAACTATCTCTGGAAAATTCTGTGAGAGAAAACCTCCAAACGTGCGCCTCAATCCACGGGGAGACATCTTTCAATGCTGCAATCAGCAAAATGCATCCAGTGGCATATGCACAATTAGAAAAGGCTTTGAAGAGGCAGTAACCAGTACAAGCCTCCAAATTCATTCTTTATACTCAATGGTCATTGTTTTCCAGCGAGTTATTTTTTTCCAAGGTGGATATTAATGACTGTAAGTTCCTCTCTTCCCATTCTTCATACTTCGGTCAATTCCTTTGTTTATCTAACATTTTAATGTAATTGTTTAGCAAGGTTATCATGTTTTGGTTATAATTGAGGGTTACATGATGAAAATATATTGTGACCTGTGGCCTGTGCTTTTGTCGAAGATAATCCCCTTTTTGTGTCTGTCATATTATGATATACTATGTTTTTTGTGTAAGATAGTCACCTTTTTGTGTCTGTCAGATTAAACGTCTAATCAAAAGAATATTTTGTACATTTTCTTCAGGTGTCCGGTCAAAGTTTCTGCCTGTGTAACGCGGATGGATACCCTTCGTTATTATGGTGAGTGGGATTCATATTTTATTCATTTCAATTGTTGTAAATTGTCTTCAATATGGGTTAGATACGATACTGTACTGTAAATATAGATTTTGGTTCTCTGTCTCTCTCTCCTTGGCGCTGGTATCAAAATATGTGAGCTTCTTCGTTAGTGATGATTAAACTGAGTGGAATTTTGGAAATAGAGAAAAGAAGAAAATGTATACGGGAGTAATTTTTCTTTGGGTCGATTTTAACTTTTACCGAATGTTCTAATTTTCTTTTTTCTTCTGTGAAGAACAATGGTTGTGGTTTGTCTTAATTGAAAGGGAATGTATTTCTTTCAACATCATGTAGAGTCAAAATTGAGAAAAGCCAGTGAAGTATTGATAGCTGTAAGTTTTTACGGGAATCACGTGTAAACGTGTTTGGATAACAAAACAGTGAAATACACTAGATGCATTTGTCGATAGGTTTAATTTTGAATCATAAACCCCTACGGCGTGCATCATTTTACACGTACTCAACTGCCTTGATCTAAAATGAGTCCAAATTTGTGCACCCTGTTTTAGTTTAGGTGTGCATTGCATTCCTCTAATTGGTTTTCAAGGGATTTTACATTTTCTCAAATTTTTATTACCCCTAAAACCTAATAGATAACCACTAAGACCGAACTGCAGGTCACTTTTTTTTTCTCTGGTAGCAGTAAGAAACTGGAAACGCCGTTAGAAAGTTGGATTTTACAGTCAGATTTTACTTGCATACAATTCTGGCACCGAACTACTGTTATATTTTTGTGAGTTTCTGTCCCCAGTAATAAAAAAACTAAGTTTTACAGTTAGATGTTACCAGAAGAATTTCAAGCTAGATAGCTGGAATTGCCTGTACTTTTGTTATTGAAATAAAAGGCTCAGTCAATAATTCATGATTTATAAAGGGGATACCGGTTCTACTAAGTGTTGATACCGTTTCATATAGGACAAAAAAGTCCCACCGATCCCGTCCGTTGGATCGTTGAAATAGTATCAGCATTTAGTAGGACTGGTATCCCCTTTATAAATAATGCAATAATTGGCTGCAAAACTCTTTGGCGTATTATATATGCATCCATTGGTAAAAGGTTGTCATGAAACAAAGAAATTGATTGTCACGGTTACAAATAGTAAAAGTCGAATGCCTCCCTTTTAATCAAAAGACTGTCTAATCCCCTACTTCAATTGTTCTAATATTCATACATGAGCTACCGTTTTTGTTTCAACTGAGAGCACTTGTGCTAAACCAACTTGGAAATTCATAACTTCAGAACTTGCTGAAAACCGAACCCGGTGTCAAGTTAAGGCACTGTTGGTGGGTAAGGCTACATGTGAGCAATGCGCTTAGAAAGGAAAAGAGAGCAAATAGTGGTGCGGAAATTGGCTTCTCCGCCACTTTGTATGGAATGAATATATCCTTATACAACAATAAATATGTTCATACTTTTTAATAACCTTATCTATTTAAAATTAGATTACCTTAATATCCCCATCCATATAATATTTTTCTTTATTTCAAAATGAAACAAATTTTTTCCACTACCACTTCACCACCACCACTAGAACCACCAAAATTCAACTACCATTCCACCACCACGGTTCAACAAACACCACCTACCAACCACCACCGCCACTAATATCCCACCACCACTCCTTCACCATCACCATTACACCACCAACAGACCTCCACCACCACTAGTCCGTCGCTGCCACCACCACTAGTTCGCCGCCGCTGTCGCCACCGTCAGCGCCGCCGCTACCACTAGTTTAGATATTTTTGTATCAACAGCAGTAGTTGATCCAAATAAAAATAGAACCAACAGTAGAAGTTGATCCAGTTTAGGGGATCAACAACGATACTTGATCCAAAAAAAAAAGATCGACAGTGGAAGTTGATCCAATTTAGTGGATCAACAATGGTAGTTGATCCACTAAATTTGATCAACAATGAAAGTTGATCCATGTAAATGTAGTGAACTTGGCGTGAGTCGAACACGCATCATCTGACATGGAGTCAGTCATGCTACCATTGCACCACAAGTTCAACATTGGAAGAAATTTACATGATTTAAATCACAAAACATGGTTTAAGCTATAAGCATGATTATACTTATGCAAGGAAATATCGTCAACAATAGGAGTTGAAAGGATCAACAATAATAGTTGATCCCAGGATCAACAACAATAGTTGATCCCATAAAAAATTGGGTCAACAACAGGAGTTGATCCCATAGATGGATCAACAACCATAGTTGATCCCATAAAAAATTGGGTCAACAACGAGAGTTATCCCATAAAATGGATCAACAACAACAATTAATCCCATAAAAACATAAACACCATTCTAAGCAACATTTATCACTGCCCTAACATCCACCACCACCGCCGCAAAACTTAAACAACCACCACAACTATACCTTCCACCACCATCAAAAACATCCAACACAAATACAATTATAATACAGTCATTACCACCAACCTAAAAAAGTAGCTGATCCAATAAAAATTGGATCAACAATAGGAGTTGATCCAATAAACGGGATTAACAACAGTAGTTGATCCAATAAAAACTGAAGTAAATAGGTTAATGAAAGGACAATTGCTATACCTGGAACACCATCAACATATTGAACTCGATCTCGAACACAGATTCAAACCTCCATTAAAAATAACACCAATAATTCCCATCACCAAATGTCATCCAAATTAAACAGAAACTTCATCTTCTTTGCTAATCTAACTCGATCCCAATCTTAATTTCATCTTAGGAACCCTAATTTCATATTTCGTTCTTCAATCTCTCAGTTTAGATTTCACAACAACAAAACTTATTAACTTTAATAGATCTGTTGATAGCGGTTGCGGAGGTAACAGAGGTGATGGTGCTGGTTTTGGTGGAGGAATCATTAATTTAGAACTCTGCTGTGTAGCGTTCGGGCATGACATTGCGCAGAATCTTTTCTAGGTTTTGTCTAGCAGCAGCTTTTAGTGCTGCTAAATGAGCTGCCCCATTTGGTAGGAAAGCAGGAGGGTGCACCACTGAAGGCACACCAGGTTTAAGATCACAAGGTTCTGGCACTAAGCTAGCCTCCTGGGTAGATTCATCACCAGATTCGAAATCGGAATCAGAACAATCTTCTTCCCCAAGCCCGTGTCCTCTTGCCAATGCTTTCTTTTCAGCCTTTTTGGCTTCATCCTCCTCTCCATTGAATTTAAACCCAGTTCCACCATAACCAGTCCCATGCGCTTGTTCAAGTCCCTGATTAACTTTAGCCATGAATCCATCAGCGAGAGCTCTAAGGTCTTCCGGAACAGCTTGTGCAGACAGTTCCAAGGCCTTCACAAGATCCGGCGCATATCTAGCCTCATCCTCTGAAATGAATGTAATGGCACAACCTTCCCTTCCAGCTCTACCTGTCCTCCCAACACGATGGATGTAGTCTTCATAGTGGTTTGGGACATGAAAGTTGATGACCAGTTCAAGCTCCTTCACATCTAATCCCCTAGCAGCAATGCTTGTTGCAATCATTATCTTACAGACATCATTCCTGAAATCTGAAATTGCCGACTCACGATCCATCTGGTCCTTGGCTCCATGAAGTGAGAGGCAAGCATATCCATGGCTAAATAGATTCTTCAACAAAGAATCACATGTAGCTTGCGACTGAACAAAAATCAAAATCTTACCCTTCTTGTACCATTCTCCAAGTAGCTCCAATAACCTCAGGAACCTTTCACTCTCTGGTCTCACCTCAACCAACTGGCTTATATCCTTGTTCACTACGTTCCTTCCTCCTACCTGTATCTCAACGGGCTTTGTCAGTATCTGGCGTGCCAGTTGCTCAACTCTGCGGGGAAATGTGGCAGAGAAGAGCACAGTCTGGCGATCAGGTTGTGTACTTCGAACAATGTGAGTTATTTGAGGTCCAAAACCCATGTCAAACATTCTATCAGCCTCATCTAAAACAAGATAAGTAACCCTGCGAAGGTTTATCATTCTCCCATTATTTTTACATAGAAAGTCGATCATCCTACCCGGAATGCAAATGACAATCTCGGTTCCATTCTTTAAGGCATTGATCTGTTTGTTGGTTTGTGAGCCTCCATAAACTGGAACAGACCGGATACCCATTACTTGAGCAAACTTCATGATATCCTTGTGAATCTGCTGCACTAATTCTCTAGTAGGCGCAATAATAAGCGAAATTGGCCCATCTCTCCCCGGAACAACAGCTGGTTGAGCTTGAATATGCCTCAACATTGGTAGAGCAAAAGCTAGCGTTTTACCCGAGCCTGTTTTAGCAACACCTATGCAGTCACGACCACTCATAATAATAGGCAATGCTTGAGCTTGGATTGACATTGGCTTTTCATATCCCAGTTTCTCCTTTATCACCTGCATTCGGCACATCCTTTCCATGTAACTTCAATTCAAGTTCTTTTCTTAGATTAATGACTTCCTGCGGAGACATACTTGATATCTCTTTTACTTGGATGTAAAAGTTCTTTCGGAAGGAAGGGTATTCCACCTTTGAGTGATCAATAACAAGCGCAGATGGTTTATCCACTTTTTTCTTTTTGTTCTCTACACGATCGTCATCATAATCAACATCATCATCTTCTTCTTCGTCATATTTGTCGTCGATTTTGGAAGAAAAGGAGGAATCAGATACTGTATTCTTCAATTTTTCAATCTCTGGCAGCACCATAGAAGTCATGTAAACATCTAATGATCCTCATCTTCGACCCTTTTCCGTTTGTTTGATTTGTCAGCCATCCTTGGTTAATCAAGCTGCGAAACAAAGAAAAAATTAACAAGAATTAAAAGGATTGCTCAATAAGAACGTACAAATTATAAAATAAATTGCGTTACGAGAAAGACACTTCCCCTAGGGTTTGTTTGTGGTATATCTGATATCTCTTCTTTGAATTGCTCTCTGAGTTTATTCGGTATTTATAGATCTGTACTACTAGCTAGCTGGTCATTCAGGAGTAGAATCGATTCCGGCTCAGACAATGTGGGTCTTTAGGTCTGTTTGAGCTTTAATCGGGCTGCTCTGGTACTGATACCATCTGGAAGTCCATAGGCCTAACCGCCTTACAAAAGAAACCTATTACTGGAGATTTGGTTTGAGGATGACGTTAGGATTCAAATGCCGTAAATGTGGATATGAACGACCTAATATGCAGCACATGTTGAAATTAACATTTGACAGTAATTTTGGGACACCGGAGGTAATACAAGAGATGACTTGTTGTTGATTTCTAAATTAAGGAAAGTAAATTCGAGAAAAAACATTATCTCTTGTATAGAAAGAGGTGATCCTCTCAATTTCATTGATATAGAAAGATCGTATACATCATGCTAAGATACATCATTGAAAAACATAATAAAATACAGACTTTTTGTATCACAATAGTAACTAAATTGCAATACAAGTGTACTAAATACATGAATTTCAAAACAGGAATTGATGATACTTGAGGGATGGCATTTGAATTAAAATTATGCCATTTGGATTTGAAGAATTTGTTTTCTTCATCATGATCTTCTTCATTAAGATGGAATTGTCCCATAAAGGAGTAATAAGCACAAAACACCATTATCACAATCAAATCTGGTAGCCATGGATCTTCAAGAGAATGTAGAATCACGTCATGCCGGAAGAAATCGTCCTTGATGTACTTAAAACAATTGTAACAATCGTCTGAAACGCCTATAAGGCTATGAGAAATCTCTGATGGGTTTGAGAACACCATGAGAGCAATACTGAAATTGAAACAGGAAAAACCTATAAATCGCATAAAATAGCGATGTTTTATTTAATACAACTACTAATAAAAATATTTACGTTATATCCAAATCTGATTGGAAATCTGAATAATTCAGATAATATCAAACAGATTTGGAGTACAATTTTAATCTCTTGTATGTTGGATATATATAGAACTGTGTATGAATAACCATGGCGTCATGGCGGTAGTAAAACTGAAGGTGTTAATCAATGAGGAAGAGACAAGATTTTGTTTCAGAAGAAGAAATAGAGAACATGTGTTTACCCCTTGTTGAACGAAATTCACCAACAAGATAACAAAAACGCGGAAGGGCAGAATGGTCTTTTCATGTTAATGGAGAAAACACCATCACAAAATATCCGGAATGTGCACCCCGGTTTTCCGGGGGTGCACAAATTTGGACTCAAATAACTAAGGCAAAAAATAACTAAATCAACAACGTCAAGAAAAAAAGAAAAAAGAGAGGCACGGAAAGCCACGAGCAATGTTCAGGAGAAGGCAGAAAACTTCCTTCTCAGTAAGGTATCGTTCCTTCTCGAATTATCCATGGCTATCTAGCGACAACTATGACTGCTTCAGCGGCCAAGCGGACTTGAGTAGCTTTATATTGCTTCAGTTCTTGCTTAATCCTTGCCCCCTCTTCCTTCAAGTGGGAAATCTCGCCTGGTAATAATTGACATTGAGAATTACGCCTCTCCTCAATTTCTGCTAGAAGTTCCTCCAACCAAGAGATATTGAATTTTAGAGTGCGAGGGAGAATGAAAGACTCTTTCCAAGCATCCCACTCCTTCTCGGATGAATAAGCATCAACCTAGTTACACATGTCAACAACAACATCAAAAAGTACCCGAGTGGCCATGATGATCATATTCCTCTCTGAAAGAACCTCGGTAGACGTTATATGACCATGAGTCTCTACCACTACTATATACAGATCTGAACTACCGTTAATCAATTGATCTTGTTTGAGTGACCTTATGTCAGAAGAAAAGGCTCTCAAGAGTAATCAAACTATGTGTAATCAAGGTTCAACCGCCGTTAGTCAATCAAATTAATAACCGAAAACTAAAACAACAATGCAGATTATAGTTTCCCACCAAAGGTACTATATAGACACTTGTTGTGATTCTTAGAGATGCACACAAAACACTTGCAAGTATACAAGGTCAAGATTTATAATATAAGAGTGAGTAGGGGTTTGTCCACAGGGAGAGGAGCATATGAGAAGTTTTCCTAGACTAATAAGAGTGGCAATGCACTATGGCAGTGAGCTAAACATGTAACTGATATGAACCAAGGCTTGGAAAGTAAAGCAGCAAAGAAACAGCTAAAAGAAGCAGCAAATAACCAAGGCTTGGAAGCCAAGGGCAGGTTGAGTTCAGTGCACTGACTTCAGTGCACAATAGCTACAAAATGCAAGAAAACGAAAGGCAAGAAAAGTAACTGAAATACAAGCATACAGGACTGAAATTAAAAGTGAATGAAATTAAGATTGACTGAAAGAGAAGTGGTGGTAAGCCAAGGCTTATGATCCACCTTGTGTCCTAATCAAGTGACATGGTCTAGGTTATGTTCATTCCTAAGCATACAACTAGAAATGAAAGAACACCAACTTGCTCATTAGTCTACCCCTAGCATTGGCTGTCTTTTGACAGTACAGCCAATCACAGGCTCTGTGAACATTGACATCTCTCATTTGCACAATCTAAACACAGCAGGGAAGAACTATCCTAGCTCAATTACACTTGACAGTGCACAAGGCTTCACTGAGCCTTGGCCTGAAGTTGATTAGCTCATGCTAACCATGTTTAAAACAATCACATTCAACATATGTAAACATTCAAGCACAATTAGCATCATTTGAGATAACAAAACACATAAGCAATACTCTACTGTTCACTGATAAGTATTGAAATTTGAAGTTCAATAAAATTTTTCTCCAATTCTCTACTGGCTAGTCCAGAGAGGTAAATAGTCTCCCTCTAATACTTCCCACAACACCAATTTATACCCAATTACCCATTTAGGGTTTTCCCCCAATTTTCCCCCAAAATCAGTAGAACTAGGGTTTGGTGAAATTGATTTACCTACTGTTGATGAGATATTCGCTCCATCTCGTCGACCCAATCTTCTCCTGCTTCTTCTCGTTCCTCTCGAGCTCCAATTGATGCTTTAATCATCATATATATCCCCAATTTCTCACCTAGGGTTTCAGGCAGAGAGATGAGAAATTGAGGTTATTAATGATGCTAAAGAGATGGTACGTGATGGGTTTAGGTAGAATAGAGTTGGGGAGAAATTAGTGGAGTGATTTGGGGTGAGGTGGTGGTGATGGAGACGGACATGGTGGTGGTACGGGGCATGGCGGTTCTGCAGAGGGGGTGATGGAGGAGATGGTTCGAAGGAGAAAGGGAAGGGTGCGTTTGTTTGAGGTGTAGGTGCTCGGTCGCTAGGGTGTGAGGCGAGTGTATCGAGTTTGATGATCTGCGACGCTGAGCCGTGGGATAGGGAGATGAAAGATCAATCGGACGGTGAGATGAAGTGAAGCTTGTAACGACCGCTGGATTATATAATACAACAAAATCAACGACGCCAGATGGAGTTAGGTGTTGTAGTGTAAGGCGGAGATATAAAACGTTGATGAACAGCAAGGGAGCGACCGTTGGATTCAACTACCATCTAATCCGAAGGCTTGGAATTTCAGCGCTGTGGTGCTTGGCAGAGACTTCAGATTTTGATGCTCTATGAAGGAGCGACCGTTGGATGCTTCTGAGAACTGATCTGACGGCTGAGAACGGAGGCACTTTTGTGTGTAGAAAATGAGGTTGTGCGCACCATTCTTCGCGGCTTCCTTGCGTGATTTCTCCCGGCTTTTCACTACTTTTCTGCTCTTTTTGCTCCGCGACTCATCCGAACTTTATTTATTACCTAAAAATGCAAAATTAATTAATAAAAACATTTATTCTTGAAAACAATGAAAATACAGAATATGGAATAAAATGTAGAATTAGTGCATAAAAGATGAGTTAAATGCCAACAAAAAGGGATAAATATATACAATATTTGGCACTCATCAAATACCCCCAAACCTGAATTTTACTTGTCCTCAAGTAAAACAAAACTAAGGAAATCCTAATTATACCACTGTCGCTGGTCTCTCGAATGCATTTAGCGTATGCACTAAGCCTTTTAAACCACTAAGTGTCCCTAGTGGACGAGTGAAGTCTCGTGAAGGTTTACCAGAGGTGTGCCTACAAAACCTAAGGACAAAATATGAGCTCATATTCCATCAAATGTGACATGTGCAAAACAGTTAAGCTCACAGCAAAATGGAGATGTCAATCTAGCTATCGAAGGCACAATCCTAGCACTGATAACAAATAAGGACATGTGATAAGAGTGTAAAGTGTATCTACACATGTGTAAAGAAAGATCTGAAGTCATGACTACTAATCACCAAGAGATAGTTTCTCAGGCTAAGAACTGAGGTCGAAATCTAGCTAGCGTCCGGACTTTACGAGAATTGTGAATGAGTTGGAGGTATTTCACAATTACTCGCGTTGTACATCAATGGCATACACCCTCCTTGCTTATTACAATGAAACAACAAAAGATGACTATTTACATGACTCTTATTTACATTGACTATTCTCTTTTTATTTTTGGAATAAGAGATGATGGAATTGAACAAATACTTGATTTTTTTTGTATTTTCTGATATTTTTTTTTTTTTTTTTTTTTTTTTTTTTTGAACAAAGAAACCTTTTGATACATAAACAAAAAGGAAACAAAATTACATGACACTTGCAAGAGGTAGCCCTTTTTGATGCACCCAGTTAAATTCGATGGTTGTCTTTCTTAATGTAACCTCCACCTCTATCCCAACCAACCAAAGAACAAGCTAGTCCAGTTTCGTTCAGTATTCTAAAGTGATTGGCAATCGTAACTTCCTATCCAACACCTTGAAGATCGAGGCCATACATGTATTGGTAGATCATGCGCGTGCAAATTTCTTATCACTATGTGAATTGCTAGAATCAGGGTGCCTAAATATCTAGACTAAGACTCCTAATAAAAATACATATTTGCACAAGAGTCAACATTTCAAGGTAAATGAGCTCCATTTTTATGATTTTTTTCATTTTTTAATTATTTTGATTTTTTTTTTTTTTGAATTTCAATTTTTTCAAAAAGATGGAGTTTTGTTTTCAATTAAGCCTATTATCGTGGCATCTACTCTATACCCCCAAACCTAAACTAAACATTGTCCTCAATGTTTCAAACATGGAAAGAATTATAAAACATATATGAAGAGGAACATGCTGAGTAGAGTAAAAGGAGAGAGAATACCCGATTGTACGGTGGTAGCTCGATTAAAACTCCGTTATTTCAAGGCAAAAATCCATCATATTAGCAGTCACAATGGACAATGGATATACATATACAAAAGGAAATTTAACTAACACATTATCTACAAGAAAATTTTGGTTTTTAATGGGATTGGACTTTTTGGAAAAAAAATTGGTTTTGTTGGGAACATTTGGTTTTGATGGGAAAACGAAAATTTTGGTTTTTAGGGAAACATTTGGAAAACTGTTTGGTTATTTAGGGAAGAGTGGACCAGTTTAGTCCACATAGACTGGGGTCCTCCAGGTTGGTTGTTTCAATGTCGGGTGGAAATGGCTCAAGGAATGGCTTTAATCTCTGCCGTTGACTTTGAAAACGTTCTTGTTGGGAGACATCCTCCAACTCTACAGCTCCATGAGAAAAACTGTGTGTACTAGGTACGGACCCTTCCATCTAGGAACGCAGTTTTCCTGGAAAAAGATATAATCGGGAGTCATACAGCAAGACTTTCTGACCAGGAGTGAAGGATTTGCGTAGAATACGCTTGTCATGAAACATCTTCATCTTCTTGTACAGCTTGGCACTGTCATAAGCCTCATTTCTCAATTCTTCCAACTCGTTGAGTTGAAGTTTCCGTTGAATTCCAGCTTCGTCCAGAGAAAAATTCAGCTCTTTGATTGCCCAGTAGGCACGATGTTCTAATTCCATAGGTAGATGGCACGGCTTTCCATACACTAGACGATAGGGGGACAGCCAATTGGTGTCTTATAAGCTGTTCTATAGGCCCACAAAGCATCATTCAATCTCAATGACCAATCTTTCCTGGACGGGTTGACCGTCTTCTCCAGAATGTGCTTAATTTCCCTATTAGACACTTCCACTTGTCCACTAGTCTGAGGGTGGTACGGAGTAGCAACCTTGTGAGTTATGCCATACTTGCGTACTAAAGACTCAAAGTACTTGTTACGAAAATGTGAACCGCCGTCACTGGATGATAGCTCTAGGGGTACCAAAACGTGCAAATATGTTCTCCTTTAGAAATGAAAGTACCACCTTGTGGTCATTTGTTCTGGTTGCTATGGCTTCTACCCACTTAGAAACGTAATCAACGGCGACTAGATGTACAACTTGCTGTCAGACATGGGAAATGGACCCATGAAGTCTATCCCCAAACATCAAAAATCTCCACAATCAAAATGGGGTTTATAACCGGAAAAGCCATCTAGAAAAACAGTAGTGACTGTGTCCAGACACACGTTCTAGCATTTGGTCAATGAAAGGGAGCGGGAAGTGATCCTTCCTTGTTACTGTGTTCAACTTCCTGTAGTCGATGCATACTCGCCATCCTGTGGTTGTACAGTAGGGACTAATTCATTCTTGTCGTTCTGAACAACAGTGATGCCTGACTTCTTAGGCACAACTGAATGGGACTAACCCATTTGCTATCGGGAATTGGGTATATGATACCCGCATCAAGTAGTTTCACAGGATCCTCCTTTGACTACATCTCTCATGTTAGGATTAAGTCTCCTTTGCATTTCCCTAGATGGTTTGGCATTCTCTTCAAGGTTAATGTGGTGCATGCAAATGGTGAGACTAATTCCTTTGAGATCTGAGATGGTCCATCCTAAGGCCTCTTTGTGTTCCTTAAGTACTTCTAAAAGCTTACTTTCCTGTTCCGTGTCTAAACATGATGAAATAATGACAGGTAAAGTATCAGAAGAACCTAGGAATGCGTACTTCAACGTACTAGGCAAGTTTTCAATTCAAGCTTGGGTGGCTCAACAATGGATGGAATAAGCTTGGAATCAGAGAGTAAGGGTGGTTCCACTTCATATTCCTTTCAGTGATGTCCCATTTGAGGTACAGATTCGAGCAGAGAGAGGACGTCACTACAGTATGCATCATCATAGGAATCAGGGTTAAAGTTCTCCATACATGCTTGAAAGGGTCGACGGATAGAATGTTAGTCAACGAATCTTGCATTAATCCTTCAATCATATTAACTTCATGCACATCATCATCAAGATTCACAGGTGTTGACTAATATCGAACACATTCAATTCTACCGTCATGTTACCAAAAGACAGTTTTCAACACTCCATTCCAATTAATGATCGCGTTGGACGTAGCCAAGAAAGGACGTCCTAAGATGACAGGAATGTGACAGTCTGGGTTTTGTACAGGTTGAGTGTCTAAGACAATGAAGTCTACGGGAAAATAGAATTTGTCAACCTTGATCAAAACATCTTCCACCACTCCACGAGGAATCTTGACAGATCGGTCTGCCAGTTGTAGAGTGATAGATGTTGGTTTCAACTCCCCAAGACCTAACTGCTCATAAACAGAATATGGCAGTAGGTTAACACTTGCACCTAGGTCTAATAACGCTTTATTGACCGTGTGTTCTCCTATAGTGCAAGAAATTGTTGGACATCCTGGATCCCTAAACTGGGTGGAGTTTTGTTCAGAATGATGGAACTCACCCTCAGCTAAAAAGCACGTTTTTGCACATTGAGCTTGCGTTTTGAGTACACAAGTCTTTGAGGAATTTGGCATAAGCAGGGATTTGCTTGATTGCTTCAAGAAAAGGAATGTTGATGTTGACTCTCTTGAACAGATCTAACATCTCATTGTAATGGGTACTTTTCTGTTGATAGATCAATCTTTGAGGAAATGGAGCAACAAGAAGATGAGTTGGCAAAGGGACATTCACAGCAGTAGAATTGTCAGATTTTCCAACTTGCTCAGATTCTTTGGTTTTCTGGGGTTGTGGAGACAGCGTGGAATTTGTATCAGATTCATTAGGTTCGCCCACGTTGTTCTCGATGACTTTACCACTTCGAAGGGTGGTAATGGCATGGATTTGATCAGGTGAGGTTTCAGTGCAGGATGTTGTGCCTGTTTGAAATATCCTCTTTGGATTTTGTTGGGGTTGGCTCGGAAGTTTACCCTTTTCTCTCTCACATATTTGATCCATCTTTTGATCTAGATTTTTCTGACTTTGCATCAAACTCTGGAACATTTCCTCTAAGGTGGACAATCTCTTGTCGGTATTGTGTTGAGGGATATGATTGTTGTTGAGAGTTTGATTGTTGTTGAGGGTTTCTCGGGTGTTGATAACCTTGATTGTTCTGATATCCCTGATTGTTTTGATAGCTCTGATTGGGTTGATAGCTCTGATTGGGTTGATAGCTCTGATTGGGTTGAGATGGTCCTCCTTGAGTGGGTCCTTTTGACCATGAAAAGTTAGGGTGGTTTCTCCATCCTGGATTGTAGGTCTGTGAATAAGGGTTATGCTCTGGTTTCTGAAACATGGCATGTGCCTGTTCAAGCCTAGACTCCTGGATTGCAAGCAAATCTGGACAATTTTGGAATTGATGGTTGGGGTCGTTACAAGCAGCACAAACAGACGAAGCGACATGTTCTCTCGGAGAGTAGTGGTGGAAGGTTTTGAATTTTTTGTAGTTCTAAACTCTTCTAATCTCCTAACTATGATGCCATGTTTGCTCTACCCTCAAAATCCGCTTCAATCCTAAAAGCCCTTGCTTCGGATGTAGTCTTTCTGGTTTCACGGATGGATTCCCACTGTTGCGTCTTTTCAGCTACTTCAATTAAGAAGTCCCAAGACGCGTCAGCAGTTTTATCTACGAATAGACCATTACACATCGACTCAACCGTTGTTCGGGTGGACACATCTAGACCTTCATACAAAATTTGCACAAGTCTCCATTTTTAAAAACCATGATGGGGACATTGGAGCAATAATTCATTGAATCTCTCCAGGTATCTAGCTAAGGTCTCACCTTCTAATTGCACAAAGCTATTCAGACTTTGACGAATTGTCGCAGTCTTGTGGTTCGGGAAAAACTTTTGAAAACTCCTTTGTGAGGTCATCCCATGTCATGATGGATTGAGGCTGTAAAGCATAGAGCCAGGCCTTTGCCTTATCTTTCAGGGAAAAAGGAAAAAGCCTTAACTTCAGGGTTTCGTCGGTCATTTGAGTGAAACGCAGAGTTCCACAAATTTCCTCGAATTCTCTCACGTGGTGGTAAGGGTTTTCATTCTCAACACCTCTAAAAATAGGAAGCATCTGTATTGTGCTAGATTTCAGCTCATAATGGCCATTAGCCTCGGGCAGCAAAATACAGGACGGTTGACTGGCTCTAGTTGGGTACATATAATCCTTGAGGGTACGTGGTTCTCCCATTGTTTCTGGTTGATCTGGACTGTCTCCCTCAGAACTTAGAATTTCGATAGGTTCGTCTGGGTTAATTCTAACAAGTCTGTTTGTCTGGTCTCTGTAGGTCACAATCATGTCCTAGTAGGTACCTTAACTAATCATGTTGGTCAGACAGAGCAATCGGAAACAATTTGGCCCAAGGGTTATGAAGATTTGGTTTTTGAATGGGTTTTGGTTTAAAGAAGGGATTTTGTTTTTTGGTTTACAAATTTTGGGCTTTGGAAAAAATTTTTTGAACTAAACCTAGCATAAATTATCACAACTCATAAAAGAAAATAAAAACAATAATAATAATTAAAACAAGCCCATAAAAGAAAAAAGAAAAATAAAAGAAAAATAAAGAAAAACAAAAAAGAAAATAAAAAATTATTACAATCCCAAATATAAAAAAAAAGAAAAAGAAAATAAAAAATTATTACAAACCCAAAATAAATAATTAAATAAATTATTACAAGCCCAAATTTGAATTTAAATGAGACCCAAGTGGGTTAACTCATGGGTTAGGCTTACTTGTTTTTGGAGGGAAGCCCAAAAATAGGCTTTTAGTCCCCTTTTAGTTGCAAGGCCCAGTTGGGCTTTAGGATCGTCCTAGCAGCTCACGCCCAAGCCCAGCAGCAGCAGGTGTAGCAGAGCCCAGCAGCAGCAGCAACGGAGCCCAGCTGAAGTTGCAAGCCCAAGAGCAGTTGAGGTTACTGAGCCCAGCTCAGTTGGTTCAAGCCCAGTTCAGAGATTGTTGCACAAGCCCAGCAGAAGAGGTTGGCAGCAGGCCTGGCAGCAGCTTTGCAGCTTCAGTTGGCAGCAGTTGGCAGCAAGTTGGCAGCAGTTGGCAGCAAGCTTGGCAACAGCAACAGCTTGGCAGCAGCAGCTTCTCAGCAGCTTCAGCAACACTTGCAGCAGCAGAGCAACACTTGCAGTTGCAGCAGCAACAGCACCAGCAGAGCAGCAGCTTCACAGCAGCTTCAGTTGGCTTCAGTTGGCAGCAAGTTGGCAGAAGCAACAGCAACAGCAGCAACAGTAGCTTGGCAGCAGCAGCTCCACACCAGCAGCAGCAGCTTGAAAACTTCAAAAAGATGGCAGCCAGCTCCCCGGCAGCGGCGCCAAAAACTTGTTGTGATTCTTAGAGATGCACACAAAACACTTGCAAGTATACAAGGTCAAGATTATAATATAAGAGTGAGTAGGGGTTTGTCCACAGGGAGAGGAGCATATGAGAAGTTTTCCTAGCTAATAAGAGTGGCAATGCACTATGGCAGTGAGCTAAACATGTAACTGATATGAACCAAGGCTTGGAAAGTAAAGCAGCAAAGAAACAGCTAAAGAAGCAGCAAATAACCAAGGCTTGGAAGCCAAGGGCAGGTGAGTTCAGTGCACTGACTTCAGTGCACAATAGCTACAAATGCAAGAAAACGAAAGGCAAGAAAAGTAACTGAAATACAAGCATCAGGACTGAAAAAAGTGACTGAAATTAAGATTGACTGAAAGAGAAGTGGTGGTAAGCCAAGGCTTATGATCCACCTTGTGTCCTAATCAAGTGACATGGTCTAGGTTATGTTCATTCCTAAGCATACAACTAGAAATGAAAGAACACCAACTTGCTCACTAGTCTACCCCTAGCATTGGCTGTCTTTTGACAGTACAGCCAATCACAGGCTCTATGAACATTGGCATCTCTCATTTGCACAATCAAAACACAGCAGGAAGAACTATCCTAGCTCATTACACTTGACAGTGCACAAGGCTTCACTGAGCCTTGGCCTGAAGTGATTAGCTCATGCTAACCATGTTTAAAACATCACTTCAACATATGTAAACATTCAAACACAATTAGCATCATTTGAGATAACAAACACATAAGCATACTCAACTGTCACTGATAAATGAAATTTGAAGTTCATAAAATTTTCAATTCTCTACTGGCTAGTCCAGAGAGGTAAATAGTCTCCTCTAATACTTCCCAACACCAATTTATACCCATTACCATTTAGGTTTTCCCCCAATTTTCCCCAAAATCAGTAGAACTAGGGTTTGGTGAAATTGATTTACCTACTGTTGATGAGATATCGCTCCATCTCGTCGACCCATCTTCTATCTTCTCCTGCTTCTTCTCGTTCCTCTCGAGCTCCAATTGATGCTTTAATCATCATATATCCCCAATTTCTCACCTAGGGTTTCAGGCAGAGAGATGAGAAATTGAGGTTATTATGATGACTAAAGAGATGGTACGTGATGGGTTTAGGTAGAATAGAGTTGGGGAGAAATTAGTGGAGTGATTTGGGGTGAGGTGGTGGTGATGGAGACGGACATGGTGGTGGTACGGGGCATGGCGGTTCTGCAGAGGGGGTGATGGAGGAGATGGTTCGATGGAGAAAGGGAAGGGTGCGTTTGTTTGAGGTGTAGGTGCTCGGTCGCTAGGGTGTGAGGCGAGTGTATCGAGTTTGATGATCTGCGACGCTGAGCCGTGGGATAGGGAGATGAAAGATCAATCGGACGGTGAGATGAAGTGAAGCTTGTAGCGACCGCT